>NW_020884878.1:20553675-20627600 GCF_003945725.1 Corapipo altera | reverse complement strand
TACTACTACTACTACTACTACTACTACTACTACTACTACTACTACTATTGACTAGGATGAGAAGGATTGGAATGAGGGAATGGCTGGCTTCTCCTCCTGGCCGTGATTTGTCTGAGGTTAGACATCCTTGGGGTACATCTGACATGTCAGCTCTTCAAAATGGGACAGGTATTAGAAAACATTGTCTGGGAATATCGGTGAGTTTAGATGTGAGATAGATATCAAATTGCTGAGTGCTTTCAGGACTCAAGCACTTCTGCTCACTCTATGCAAAAACTTGGTCTCCTAGGAGATTTCTCTTGTGGAAACTTGAGGAAGTTTTGAGGATTTGAATTTTTGATTTGGGTGCCTAAAGTGGTATCAAGATGCCTGCATACTCCTCTTGAATTCTAGTTCATGGGGGCAACTGTTTAAAGATAGTGTGTGAAAGTGCATGAAAGTGCTTTATTTTGATTTGTCAAAGGTTACATGGGCAATTCACTTTATTTTGGTACGCTTTGTCCAGGACACATAGGATTTTCAGTATAAATAGGTTAGAATTAGATTACTGGGCTGTTCAGTAACCTTTATCTATCTATCTATCTATTTGCCTTAATATATTTTTAGACACTGAATATACGTGAAACTAACTAGCCGTAAAAGCCCAATGGGCTGAGGCTCCAAAATCACATATTCATCTTTGTAGGTTTTTTTTTTTTTAATGTCATTTTACTGCTGCATTACCTGTGGTGTGGTAATAGAAATGCAGAAAATAAAAAAGTAAGTGCTGGCTTTTTCATTTTGTCTTCGGCTATAATAGTTAAAATCTCATGTTAGTTTTCTGGGAAAAAAGAAAAAGAAAACCATGCTGAGAGCATTTGGAGCAATGTAAAATTGTTTAGTTTAATTTGATAAGCTCTTGAGAGCAGTTTCACTTATTACATGGTGCTATATAATGTCTTGGCGTAGTTTGAACTGTGTGAGAGTGAAGCATGAATTCAGGCATAACTCAGTGACCATTGTTTTCAGTCTTAAAAATACATGAGCACACCTGATTTATAATCAAAGCAAGGAGCTAGTGACACTTGGCATGTGGAAATTACTATTTAACTTGGTGCCAGTTTCTACTAAGCTTTCCCAATGTACTTTTGTCTCAGCCTGACCACTTTTGACTGTTCAGGGAGAAAGGTTCCCTTCAGCAGAGAACTGAGCCAACTGTTTAAAGAGTGTTTTTTCCCTAATAAAACTTTACAGAACTTTTATGTGAATTTAGTGTTTGTGAAAGGCCCTGCACTGACAGCCC
Source organism: Corapipo altera (assembly GCF_003945725.1). Taxonomy (NCBI): domain Eukaryota; kingdom Metazoa; phylum Chordata; class Aves; order Passeriformes; family Pipridae; genus Corapipo; species Corapipo altera. Next base: position 20,626,318 of record NW_020884878.1, on the reverse strand, counting down.
AGGGAAAAGAGGCCCTAAGCTCATTGACAGACCATGTGCAGTGCAGACAGGGGTGGAAGCAATGCTCTGGCCCTTCCATACTCACGTGTTCTTCACAGCCCAAACATGATTACCTGTGGTAGATAAAAGATTGATGAGGTCTCTGATGCTCTTCTGTCATTTGATTTTCATCTGAGATTGCCACAGGACTGCAGCCAGATTCCAGATGTAGAGAGCTTTTGTGGTGTGGATGCCTGAACATAACCTTCCTCTTCACAAATGTAGTGGGAGTGCTCCAGGCGCCAGAGCTGTGGCCCCTGCAGCCCGTGGTGCAGACCATGGTGGAGCAGCTGTGCCCCTGCAGCCCATGGAGGACCATCGGGGTTCAGAGACCCACCTGCAGCCCATGGAGGAGCCCATGCTGGAGCAGGTGGATGCATGAAGGAGGCTGTGACCCCATGGGAGGCCCAGGATGGAGCGGGGTCCTGCCGCAGACCTGTGGCCCGTGGAGAGGGAAGCCCATGCTGGAGTCCCGAGTAGGACCTGTGGCCTGTGTGAGGGACCCACATCAGTACAGCTCATTCGTGAAGGACTGCACCCCATGGAGGAGTGACCCATGGGACAGTAGTTCGGGAAGAGCTGCTGCCAGAGAGATGGACTCATGTTGGAGAGGTCCATCAAGGACTGTCTCCTGTGGGAGAGACCCCACGGGAGTAGGGGAAGGACTCCTCTCTCTGAGCAGTGGCAGAAACAACAACTGACTGCAACACCCATTCCCCATCCCCCTGCATCACCGGGTGGGAGGAGGGAGAACATGGAAAGAAGGAAGGGTGGGAGGAAGGTGTTTTTAAGACTGTTTTATTTCTCACTCTTTGGCTCTTATCCTGTTAGTAATTAATATAAGTACTATCCCCACTTTGAGTCTTGTTTTGCCCGTGAAGGTAATCAGTCACTGACATCTCCCAACTCTTATCTCTGCTCATGAATTCTTAACTGGTTTTTTTCTCTCTCTTCTGTCCAGTTGCAGAGGGAGAGTGAGAGAGTGGCTTTAGTGGGTACCTGGTATCTGGCTAGGGTCAACCCACTACAACAAAGTATACAATAACTTCTACCAAGTAGTCTTCTTTTATAGTAATACTGAAACCAGCTGGATTTGTACCAATAATTTCCAGTGAGTGAAACATCTTTCATTTAATCCCGTTCTTTAGCCCAGTCGAAATGTGACAATTAAAACAATGGAGGAAATTTCCTTACATTATAGAATTAGAATAGAAATGCTTATGTAGGCATCACCAACACTAGTTCTAACACAAAATATTGGGTAAATTTGTATTAAAATCAGTTGCACCTCAGAAGCTACATCCAGTATATTCAAATTCTATAATTCAAGACAGCAAAGGTGTTAGAGACTAGAAGCCATGTCAGGATTAGCCTAACAGCACATACACTGAGGCTTTGTGTTTGACATACATACCCTCTTGCGTTAGCTGGACAGGCTGTCCCACTGAAGCCCCATCCTGATCTGAGAAGGACACATCACTCTTTTCCTCTAAAATGAGAAGACGATTGCTGCTGTTCATTGAAAAGCCCGATGCTGGGAGTGATGCCCAGGAATGGGGGAAGAGGCATTGTCACCACCACCAGATGAGGAAGGCCATGGGGGATTGAGCAGACCCATCACCCTGGGTTCAGCAGGAAAAGAGGATCAAGCATTTCAGGCAGTTTTAGACAGGAAAACCAGTACAGGTGATTCAGCAAAGATGTCCTACCTTTAGGTATAAAAACTAGCACAGCTCTGAGTATCCAGAACACTTTTTTACAGATATCTTGAAGGTTTAAGCATTGAAAACTGTTTCAAATTATGGCTAAGTTTTGTGGACTGCTTTTAGGAAGTTAAGAGGAGAAATACTGCAATTTTGACTTTATTTTGTCTTCTTGTTGAGCATTTTTGAAATTACATGAATTATAATCTGTGAAACAGTTATGGTGAGGTAATTAACGTTTTCACTGGGGCTTTAAAACACAGGAGGAATAAAACACCTAGGAATGGAAAATGCACTTCTCCCAGTCTGGCATGGGCATTTACTGGAGCTCCAAGGAACACTTTCTAAGGAAAAGAAACGTCTAAAACACTTATTATTTGTAAGAGTAATATGAAGATTACTGGTTCTCTCGAGAATCTGTCCCATTGTGATCTGAGATTAAGTGCCTTCATATTTTTGTGGTGATTCAACTCTGAGGGACTTGAGTCTTCATTACTAGTTTCCCCTAAATAATCATTTAAAAAGATTAAACCTCAAATAATTTGAGGTTGAATTTAGTACAGCTGACTATGTTTAGAATTAAATGCAACAATTCAATGATAAAAAATTTACTCTACAACAGTGTTGTATTTTGTGATGATGCTATTTCAATGTATACACAAAAATATTGCTGAATATTTCCTTATTTTTATATGCTATGTTTGTACTTCTGAAAGACCTATTGTAATCTTGTATTAATTTATTAATCTTAATTTTGCCTATATTGAGAATTGGGAGAAGAAGAGTTTGAGAAAATTAATGTGATGTCCCTCATTCACCTGTCCACCAAAATCCCACCTATAAAGCAATTCCTCCTGTATGGCACTGAAACGTCTATGTGTTTCCAAGCTGCAACTTATCTTAAACAAGCTGGTTTCATTGCATTTCATGTCATGGTTCCCTCCAAATGCTTCATACACAGTACTTATATATATTTTGTCATTTAGAAAGTCTTCCTAGGTAGTTAAGGTATTTCAATAATTCTGTTCATGATCCACAGCAGGATTATTATTGACTGATGCATGACAGTATCTTGTACTCCTGATGGAACAACATTGTTAGGATATGAACCTGCATACACATGCAGTAATGGGAGGCTAATTGCATTTGCTTTGACAAACTAGTTTATTGAAACAGGCTTATTATCTGGCCCATAATTTCCAACCTGAGTTTAATGAATTCCTTTCTCTTTATTTATCTTTTCTCTCTCTTCTTTCTCACCCTCTACCTTGCACTCTCCTTTCTCTTTCTTGCTCTTTGTGTCTCATCCTCTTACTCACCCCTGCCCTCTTTCTGTCCCTCTGTCTCTCCCTGAAATCATGGACAAGTAGCAGGAGCTTGAGCTACCATCTCTGCTACAGTTCGAAAGATGAGAATGTGCAGATGACACTCCCTTGGATTTGTGTAGCATGATCAGCGACTTTTGAGGCCTCTGTGGCATGCACTGTCCTTGGAATAGTGTCACTGAGATGAGGGAGAACTAGCATAGATCTGGGCCATCTAAAAATAGGGCAGCTACTCAGTGACTTAAGCTTTCACTGTGCTTTGATCCCCGTAAGGAGTGCTTACCTGTATTAGGGGCAGCAAAAAGTCCCAGTGCACTACTTACAACTTCAAAATAGAGCTTACCCTCCAAATAAGTGGCTCCGAAGACTTATTCTAGTCCTCTATGCTGGAATAACTGTCTTGCAGCATGAGTGCAATGACTGCATCCTGATGAGGAGTGGTGTCATCTGATACTAAATGACAAGGGAGCAAACCAAACACAGGAAGGTCTTTGCTTGCTGCAACAGCTGCTGCCGCTGCTAATTGAGGCTATGTATCTGTGGCATCATCTCAGTGCCTATTTTAGGCTGTTTCCAGCTGTGAAGGTTTTTGTCTCACAGCTAGTGGTATCTGTGCAGCTGGCAGAGTGAGGTAAAAATAAACACAACGAATTCAGCAAAGCAATGAGAAAAATGTACAAAGAACATAAAAATAATATAAGCCAAGGTTATTTGGGAGAGACATCTGAGTTTGAGTGGAGAATGACTGATCTGGCATGGAAGAGGGTTGATCACCTTCCTGTGACTGTCAAGAAAAGCAGAAGATTTTAATCTGAATTTTGGGTTTATTAAATGTGTTGAAAGCTGAAATTTTCCAATGGCCCTTTTGACAATTCCTCTGCAATGTTCTACACATATGTTTAAATATTAGCTGTGAGGGAAGTATTTTGAAGAATGAGAATATATCTATTCATTTATTATTTTCTATAAACTCCTTGCCTCTTTCCTGAATAATAGTTAAGCAACTACTGCTAGTTAGAGGGCTCTTTGTTCCTCTTTTAGTTTGGAAAGTTCTCCTTAAAACTGAAAATTAGTACCATCAAACTCACTTCTCCCATTTTCCCACCTCTCTTCCAGTAATACCCATGTTAGCCCTGCTAAAACTGCATTAGAGGTGGCTGCATAAGTACTGGGCAGATATGTGAGACCCTAACTATGCACTTCCCTTATTTGCAAGGCAAGACAAAACCAACCGATTTTCTCCTGCAGTTTAATATATAACCTGTTTGAGTCCAGCCCATATGCAGGCAATTTTAGGGGAAAAATATTGAAATGGATTTCCTGATAATCTTTTACAATATTTAAACTTTCTGATTATTGTAAGAACCTTAACTTTGGAAAATTGTCATGAAAAGAGAAAATCTGAGACACAAAAAACCTATTCAGTGGGTACTGTGTTTATGTACTTTTAAGCATCTTACCTGCTGGTCAAAACAGCTAAAAATATGTATAACCAGAATTATTTTAGAATTCATTAAGCTTTTTAATGTATGTAGTTCTGGAAATTTGTCTTGAATTTTAGTGACAAGAAATGTAAATACTTATACAGTTATTCCAACAAATCTCTCCTGTTTTAAGTCTCAACTAAATCTAGGGTGTTTTCCTCTTTGAAATAGAATTTGATCTATTTTATTTCAGTATGTTTTTCCAGAGGTATTTGTATTTATTTTAAATGCTGTTAGTTGGCTGCTGTTAGTTGGCTACTGTTTTGTGAAAAATGTAGGTCATGTGTTAATGCCAAAACCATCATGTAGTTCCACTAACTTAGAAAATTAATTTTAGTTTTCCAGAGGGAAAATTCCAACTACAGTACGGATAAAATACTTTTAATTTCCTACTGAATTTCCTACTTTTTCTCCCCCTTTACTTCCATGTTTCTAAGTATTTATTTTTACTGATTTGCCACAGAGTTTTGGATATACCACCACTACTGTGCATCATTTCCATGGGTGTGGAGCCTCCTCTAACAGTGCCACATTCTAGCCTGGAAATACTGACTTCTGCTCCCTTCAAATATGCAATAAATTTATTCCTGCCTGAACTTAGGGAACTGGCATTCCCAAGTCAGTCACATTACCTAGAATGCAAACATGTGCTACTTACAGGCAGATATGAACTAACAGAAAGTTAAAATAAATGAACCTTACTTGCTTTTATCAAGTTGCTTAACTTGATAGCCTTGCTCAACCATTCTATTTACAATGTTATTAAGTGTTTTCTTAGTGCGTTCTGATCTGTTCTGTTTCGCAAGGAGAGACGGTACCTAAGAAACACAGAAACAAACATTGCAACAGATTTAAAACAAGTTCATAAAATAATATTTAGTTAATCTGCAAGTACAGAGAAGTCCTTATTTTGTCTCTTTGTTTCAGGATATCCATTTCTCACAGATTCCTGTAAGACTGGTGTAGAGGTATATTAATATTTTTATATGGCAGTAGAATACATGAAATCATATCTCCTTATATAAGCTTTAAATTGAAGCAGTTTGTCCAACATCACCAAATTAGATGAATTTTAATATAAAATAAAAGCTTTTAAAAGTTGCTAAAATGCAGTTGAGTTTAATGTTCTACCACAGTGTCAACCCTGAAACAGTATTGAGTAAGGAAAGAAACTTGTCACACTTCACTCAAAAGAATATTTTAATGTTCTCATTTAGGAACAGCTCAATTATAGATATATTTGTAAATAAGTAGAAGCTTTATATCCACTCTTATCTCACATTCAAACATCTTCAGCTTTAAAAAAAATCCTTTTTCAATTTTACAGAAAAGTATATGAGTGAAGCTCATTATACATGGATTTACACTCAATAAACCCTGAACTAGTAATGGGACTTTGTGTCTTGAGGAAAGATTATGCAGTGGTTAAGCTCTCAAAGACATCTGTTAAAAATATTTGCCTTGCTCTGGATTCTTGATTTTTTTTCCAGTGCATTTTTTGGAATGTGTGCATTTTTTCGAAATGCGTGGATTTTTAAAAAACCTAGACAACAATGTTATACCTGTGAATGAAGCTTTCTAGAATACTTGTTTGCACAGCCAGAGGACAGATGACATCTATTTAGCACTAGAGGAAGTTTTGTCATTGACTCTGCTGAGACCAGGGTTTTATTCATTTCGTTTGCATTTAGTTTTAGAATGGAGCAGTAGAGTCAAGACCTCACATAAGGATGCAACTCCTGTAGAAGTCCCTCGTTGCCTGCCAGGCTGCTGCTTTGCAGCCTGCAAGAAACACCACTGCCATTATGGACAGAAAAGTATCAAAGTGTAACCTACACAACTCCCTAATTTCTGATTTCTGTTCACAATGCTTTTCCAAATCCTGTATCTGGTGAGGTTGCATCTCACCAGCTTATGCCAGACAGCCAAAATCCAACAAGGAGATATCTACCGTCTTTGCCCACTAGCCTGAAATTGCTGCAGTGGAACGAGTGCTGCTGAACAACAGCTCTCCCCATTGCTAAAACACTATCTTCAATGCATCTCCTCTCAAATAACTCACTCAGATTGATTTCCATGGATGTCCTGCATAAAGGGATCCAAGGAGAAAAAAGCCCTACAGTTGAGGAGAAGAAAAACTTTCTGTGATAAATAAGAATCAATGATTTTTTTTTCTTTTTTCCTCAGAGCATCCCATTTCTTTTATCAAGCCACCTAGGTAGATTCTTGAATCTGCCTCCTGTAAAGGAGGCATAAACCTGCTGCCTGAGCTGTCTTAAGAGCTTGATCAAGCAGTGAGGTAAGTGCCTTTTACTACATGGGAACTACAAGGTCAGAAGGGGAAAAAGTACTGACAAGATGATTATGAGCATTAATCATAATAATATCGAGGTCTTATATAGCACTTTTCATCAGGAAATTTTAAAGCACTGTACAAAAGAGATGAGTCTCATTATCTCTCTGTTTTAGACCTGAAATGTAGCCTCCAATACCTTAAGGTTTGTTCTCTGAAGGGAAAAAAAAAAGACTTCTGGAATCAACAATACTTATTCTGTGTTAAATTTCTAATAATCATAAGAATATTTTTAAATCTACTTGTTCTGTGGACTCTGTAATGGAATTTTAATTGCTTTACTACCAAATTATGTTTATTCATTTGTTCTATCAGGATGTTGCCATCAGCAGATTGAACCAGTACACTGACATTTGCAGGACATATTCCGAAAATCATGTTAGCACACTCAATTATGTTGCTGGTTACTGCTTCATTTGTTGGGGATTGGTAATTGAATATTACGTGTGTTGTGATGCACAGTAAAATGGACCAGAGTAAACCACCTTACGCCAATCCTTCTCCTTTGCCTTTGCATAAACCTTTCAGAGTATCCTAGCTCAGATCTTTCACACTAACTAGCAACTGAGAGGTGGTTTTTTCTATTAAAAGAGCCTAATGCTACCAGAAACAACTAACTATGCCCTGAATGGCCCACAGTGGAGTTATGCTCTACAAAACAGGAATATTACCGTAAACTGTTACTGAAGGGCAAATTTTTACCTTCTGCTGTCAGGAAAATATTTATGTTTTATTGTGTTAGAAGATAGACCTTGACATCTATCAGCAGAATTTTATCCTAGGAGAAAAGATTTATGGCTGCAGAACCTCAGAGAACAAAACTTGGTGCTCATCTCTCTGCAATGGCTCTGGTGCAGGGAAGCTCAAGCATTTCTTTGGGATTTCGCTTCTCTCTAGGGCCAAGGCTGATCTGTACAAGTGAATCTTAATGAGAAGAGAGATTTTCCAGAGTTGTGAGGAGTTTTAAATATCCAGGAGAAAAGTCAGAAATATAAATAAAAATATATATTTATCTGTGTTGCGACAAATGGAATTAGTGAGGCAGCATTTGAGAAGGTTTAAGGTCACCCTGTAGAAAATGCAGGTTTGAGACCTGACTCCTTGGAAGCTTCCGTGGAATGATGTTGCTACTTAGAAGGAGGTCAGTTTTGAACTGTATTGTGGACACTGACTGCCAAAGTTTCTGCTTCTACTGTAGGGCTTGGCCTGTTTTCATTTATGCAAATAAGATTTGAGATGTGAAATACATACAGGGAAAAAAAAGCAAAACTACTGAAACATGCTGCATTTCAGGGGATTACCTGTCTTTCTACAAAGGGCAAGACCTTTTCATATAGTAACTGAAAAGAATTTTATCTAATAGCAAACTATCATGTGTTCTCCTTTTGTCTGAAAATAGCTCTAATGCCAGACACAATGGCTGAAGTACTATATGCTCAGTTTTATTTCTCTTTCATTTGTTTTTTTCTTTGTTTGCAGTCATGATAAGGAATAAATGAAATTAGATTGTTTTTCTTAGAACTTTAGCTCAAAAAGGTCTTATCTATGTGAAAGATCAAAGATACTCAAAACCTCATTCCAAATTGCCCCCCAAACACTGGACCAATATTAGTTCTAGTTGCATAAAGCTTAATAGTTTTAAAAAGAAAATTCAAGCTCGCACTTCAAATATGTATCATGACAAACCAAATCTGAATTTGCTAAAGAATTCAATACAAGTTTTTTAATATATTTAGTTTTGTTCTATTTTTGGTCGTACACTGTTTGCCAACAATCTTCAAATACATTGGTTCTTCTAAAGCATTTGCAGAACAGATAATAATTTTTAATTTTAAATTCCTTCAGGTGAGATTTTTGGTATTACAGGTCTGTACTATTTTGACAAAATTTATTAATTACTTATTTGGGTTCCCAGATGGATAATTGCAAATTTAAAGAACCAAGTTTCTCATTAAAATTCACATTGTTTTGAACATCATACTGTGGCTATACATTATAAGGAAATAATTAGTAAAGTTCTTTGCAAGAATAGTAATACTGGATATGCAACAACAAAGTGAATGTCTTTTAAATTTTTAGAAGGTCCTGTAGGGATTTTTTTCCATATCTGTCCCTATAATAGTATCTACATATAAGATGGGTTTTGCTTAACATGTGTGATTTAATTTCCAAGTAGAAAGAGTGTAGGAACAAAGCACTCACTGAAGCAGCTTTACATTCCTGGAGTAAGTATGTACTAAATTTATATCAAAAGACTTGGAGGAATAGGACAGTTTATGGCTTACTCATATGTTGTGCTGACTTCTGTCAGCTTTCAGGAGTCACTGAACTGAGAAAGTCAGCATTTCCTACGACTCAGCCCCAGATGAATGCCACTAATCCAATTACTTCCTTCCAGCCTCTCCCAAATGTTTGTGAGCTTGCTGTCCATCAAAATAAAGAAGGAAAGAAAAAGTAGCATCTGTATAGCAACAAGGTGAAGAGAAGCAGATGGGTATACGAAAAACACACTGCTTGTGCCACGTAAAAAAAAAAATCCATCACCATCCAGTAGCCTTTGACAGTCCCTTCAAGTAAGACTCTGGAGGTTTTGAACTAGCTGTGGAGTCAAGAGGCCCACTGGGGTTTCTCCAGGCTTTTGTACAGCCCCTGTTTCGGTGAACAGACAGCCCTGTTTCAGAGAGGGGATTAGCCTGATTGCACATAAGGTAAAAGGAAAACTGCAAAAGATGTAGTGAGGATGGAAGGACTGAATGCAAGAAGCAAGAGTTAAAAAGAGTGAGGCAAACAGGGTGCTAGATTTTTTGTTAGCAAGTGTTGTGATTTAACCCAGCAAGGAGCTGAACACCACACATTTGCTCACTCATTCCTGCTACCCTTGGTGGGATGAGGGAGAGAACTGGGGAAAAACCCAGTAAAGTTCATGGTTTGAGTTAAAGACAGTTTAATATGACAGAAATGGAACATAAAATAATAATAATAATAATAATAATAATAATGATAATAATAATAATAATAATAATGATGGTAGAGGGAACAGGAGTACATGTTCTTTCTCTGTTCTTCCGGTACCAAGAAATAATACTGATAGGAAGAGGCAGATCAATCAGGTCAATGAGTGACTCCAAGTTGGGGTAACTAGAAAAAAATTTTTGTTTTTTTGACCATGGGATGATCTACTCAGCACCTGGTCTATTGACACCTTTGTCAGAGGGGTAGAAGAGTTTTAGCACAGGGGAGCTGGTGGGACTGGTTGGCAGAGTTTTAAACTAGCTTGGAAAGGGGAAGGGGACAAAACCAGGCTTGCCAGTGATGAGCAATTGGATGGTGTGCCAAAACTTGAGAAAACCAGCCCTGGTGGGATCCCTCAATCTACTTCATGGGGTGTTGGCTACAATGTACCACACCTGAAATGTTTCTACACCAATGCACACAGTATGAGGAACAAGAGGAGATCAAAGCTTTGGCCCATCCCTGAGACCTGACATCATTGGCATAAGTGAAACCAGGTGGGATGAGACCTATGACTGGACTGCCCTGTTGGACAGATACAAGCTCTTCAGGAGAGATAAACAGGGCAGAAGAGGCAGAGGGGTAGTACTGTATGTAGGGGAAGGGTTAGAACGTATGGAGCTAACAGTTGGCAATGGCACAGTTGAGAGACTCTGGGTAAGAACCAAGGGGTAAACTAATGTGGATGTCATTGTGGGAGTCTGCTATAGACCTCACAGACAGGATGATGATGTCAACAAATTATTCTTTGAGGAACCAAGGGACACTTCCAAGTCAACTGCCTTTGTCTTCATGGGGGACTTCAGCTTGCCAGAATCAACTGGGAGCACCACATAGCTGGTACAACCTGGACCAGGAGATTCCTAAAAAAACCTGGATGACAACTTGATGGAACAGGTCCTAAGGGAGCCAACTTGGAAAGATGCTCTCCTTGATTTGCTGCTTGTCAACAGAGTGGATCTTGTGAGTGAAGGGGAGATTGGTGGCCGTCTTGGTCACAGCGACCAAAAAGTGATAAAATTTGAAATCTCTGCTGAGAGGAGGAAAAGTGCCAACAAAACCTCAGTTCTGGACATGAGGAGAGCAGACTGCAGGCTGCTCAGGGAATTAGTAAGTAAGGTCCCCTGGGAAAATGATTTTGCATGTGCTGGGGTACATCAGTGTTGGTCACTTTTCAAACATCACCTCCTAAGGGCACAGGAGCAGGCAATTCCCAAATGCTTGAAGTTAGAGGCAGAAGGCCAGCTTGGCTGAGCAGGGATCTTCTCTTGGAAATAAGGCAGAAAAGAAAGGTGTATGCCCAGTGGAAGCAAGGTCAAGTGACATGGGAAGAATACAGACATGCTGCTTCCTGCTGCAGGGAGAAAATTCATGTGGCCAAAGCTCAGCTGGAGTTGAAGTTGGCCAGAAATGTCAGGGACAATAAAAAGAGTTTTTTCAAATACATTAATGGCAATAGGCAGTACAGAAATATCATCAGCCTGTTACAGGATAAGTATGGTCACCTCACAAACAGGGACAGAGACAAGGTAGAGTTGTTTAATGCTTGATGTTTAATGTTGTCCTGTTTTTTCAAGAAGGGCAAGAAAGAAGATCCTGGAAACTAGGGGCTTGTCAGTCTCACTTCAGTGCCTGGTAAGACATATTCTGTTTGCTCAATCCATTTAATTACAGATTTAAAATATCAAGGAAATGTGCAGTGCACATGCACCTCAGGTAACTTTGGGAAAAAAAATGAGTATCTTCAAGTCTGAAAAGGAAAGTTGGGTTCTTTCAGACCAGTAGGTTTGGAAATCTCCCACAGATTTGCACAGAAATCCTTCCACAGTTTTGCAGTCAAAGACCTCAGGACCTGGTCAAGACTAGACATACTTGAGTTGGTGACCTACAGGATGAAGATGTTAAGTTATTGTAATAACTCTAAATAATGCCGCAACAGGTTTTGAGCACAAGAGAAAAAAAAATTGAAATTATTTGTATACATGTTGGAATTTCTGTTTAAAATGATTGAAATAGCTAGATAAAGTTTAGGAAAAAAAACTCTATGAGAAACTCAGTCTGAATCCTGTGCAGCACCCAAAATTACTTTTCTACCACTTTTTCCTTTCTTTAACAAGCAAGCAAATTAATGATGAGGGCTTATATTTTCTTCCAAAAGGATTTTGGAAAATTAATTTTTAGGACAAAACTTATGAGAAATAAACATATTTCTTCATCACGTACTGCTGTACAATAAAGATTTTCTGGGTTTGTTTTTCTCTCCTGTTCCTCTGCTTTCTAAGGTTCCCTATCCCTCTTAGCAGACAATAGATTGCTAAGATACCTGATTGCTTTTCTAATTTGGGGAAAATCAGGTAGATTGATCTTCTGTGTGCTGAAGAAATGCAATGCGAGTTTTCAAACCACTAAAACTCCTTCTGAGAGTCAATCCATTTCTTGAGACTGAACACCCCAGTTAATTCACTACAATTGATACTACTAGCATTTTGACTTTCTACATCTTTTCTCCAATTGTAATCAGCTGCTTTGCAATCATTTGTTTCAAAGTGAAATGGATGTAACTTTTTTCTTTATTACTATTTATTTATTTATTTACTTATTTATTTGTCACTGTGTGCTACCATTCCAAATACCAGCAAAATGCTTGCTAGGGCCACAGAGGTATTTTGGTGGTTCTTCAAAGGAGAAAATATGATGGGCATTGGAAAATACATTATTATAAGACTCACTAAAGGAAAAAAACCACTAAACTTTCTTCTTTTAACATTTTTCATTAATACATTTGCAATTTAAACCAAACAACAGAAGCCTACTTTATTGCACAACTGACCATATGAAAATAAAACACAAATAAAGTTCTTTTGAAAACTTCAGCCTACAGAAGAAAGTGTATTGTAGTGTGGAAATTGTTATGGAAAAACTGTATAGGGTGTCTCCATACTCCAACTTGAGCTGCACCAGGAAACATTGTCTGTTGAAGGCAGACAATGAAACCAGACAGGGATATTTTATCCTATAACACCAAAAGCATTACACTGCTGTATTTAAAGGGATCGAGGCATCTCATCATATTTGGTTCAACAGCAGAATGGAATGGAAACTGAAATAAAAAGCAATCTTATATGTGGGAGACTTGTCAAGTTTGTGTTATTCAGTCAATTTTTTCTGTTACTCTCCAGCATAGCTCTTGAATATTTTCAACCTCTAATAGCATGAGAGACTCTTTATTCACTGAGGAGGTGTTGATTAATCAAATTATGCTTGGAGTTGTCTGAATTTTCTTCTTAGAATTCAAATACTCCAATGCAATTATTCTGTGAAAAATTTACACATTTTCACTGGCACTGATCACTGCTGTGGTTGATATGCTCTGATAAAGTCCAGTGTTTCTAGGAATATACTTAGGTCTACATTTTTCTAATGATTAATAAAGATTTGGAAGTCCATAATCCTAATACCAAGATTTTTTTGAAGATTAACTGGAAATAAGCTATAATCACGGTAACCCTTCTAATATTTTTTGTGTCTTACATTTGGTCAGCTGAGCCTGGCTGGTTTCTGAGCTGGCTAAGCCAACCAGGAACATGGAGCTAAGCTAATCAAAGTAGTGATACCTTTGACTAGAGCTTGGGAGACCTGGAAAGGCATGGTGAGGATCAGTTGACTAGAGTTATGCAGTCCTGGAGTAGGTGCTGAGGGCCTGGCCCTGCCAAAAGGTGCAAGCAAGCACTGCACTGCCTGCACTGAGATGCCTGGGCTATCTGAAGGTCTCTCAATTAGAACTGGTCTCCTACATTTAGGGAACTGGCTGGTGCTCTCAGTATTCAGCATTATTCATGGTCAGAACTTTTATTGAGTGTATCTGCTTAAAAGAGCAGTGAAACGGCCAAAATCTTAATTTGATGACAGTTTTGTTTTGGTTGATTTTAGAAAATGAGTGGAAAGCAAAAATATAGAAAGTGATGTACACCTAGTGCTTACTCTCTATACACTACTTTGTTTTTAAAGGAGAGAAACTGAGTTCTCGCAGGATTTTTCTCTTCTTATGAATGATGGTGCCCTTTTGAAGTTTTTCAATATCAGGCAGAGGAACATATCTGAAGTATTTTTGCTAGGGTCCAGTCTCAGCAGAAATAAAATAGAATGGAAAGGTTTTGAATAATATTTGGATGCTGCAAGTTTTATGGAGAATTTTGTTTTTCTTTTGTTGGTGAAGTTTCTTACATTCATCTGCTTAATGCAACGTCAATAACTGAACCTCTTTTTCTTTTTAATCTCCACAGTGTGACTTTCTGTAACTATTCTGTTGAATTTATGAGATTATAAACCAAATATAAAACCTTATCAGAGCAGAAATAGAAGACTAGGAAAAGAGTTGGCCAAAAATGGGGAATTTCCACTCCATAAGAAATTCAGATATTTTGAGATTTGGTTTTGTATCTAACACTCTAATACTAAAAAAACCCTATGTTTGTTTCTTTTGGATTAAATATTACTCTATATATTTGCAAAGTTTTCAGACACTCCTGCCCTGATCACTTCTATTGATTGTGCTACTTACAGACCTGGGCTTCTCTGGACATCTTGTGAAATGCAACCCAATGGCTGGAAGTCCCCTATGTGAAGGGATGTAGGGGCTACAAGCAACTGATCTGTACTTCCTGTGAAGTACAACGTTAACCTGAACCGATGCATAGATGCATATTTGATATGAAACACAATGTTTGTTTGCAAAAAAAACAAAACAAAGAACTTGTATATTTTGACTGGAACCAGTCTGAGCCTCGGAGAAATCCCTTTCAGTGGAAAACTGAGAATGACAACAGGATTGAAGCAATTAAGCTAATTCCAGTTCTGCAAAACAGATGTTTTCAAAAAGAGTAGTATGTATAGGGAAATGTCTGAGCAGATCTTCGTTGTCTTCATGGCATGACATATCTAAACTTTATAAATGAATGGAATGTTTTGTCCCAAAACTGTGTAGTTTTGTGTTTTATAAACAGTCCCATTGTCCTGAGAGGTGAAAAACAACAGTAAAATACAAACCAAGGGCAGAGTTGGAGACATAAATCTTATCCTAAGTTTATACACAATGTAGGGAAATGAAGGAAACACACAAATACAGTAGGAACCATATGAATCTCTTCTTTTAAAGTTTAAACCAAAATCGCTTGGATTTTGTCTCAGACAAAACTGACATTATAACTTTAAATAAGGGTAAGTCATGTGAGTGTATATATACATTATCTATCTATCTATCTATCTAGATATGTCTCCAAATACACTAAGTAAAATTTAGAAGATGGAAAGAGAGAGACTGCTAGCAGGCATGTGAAGAGTCTGCCTACTATCAGGTGGAATTCAAAGTTATATTTATTTGACTTGGGAAATGTGATCTTTCTCTTTAAGTTCATCCTTTAATTTTAAAGCATAATTTGTTTTGATTGAATTTCTAATGTTAATTAGTGAGGCTTGCACCATTAAAGACATCAAGAACATATAATTATGTTCCTTATAATTATACCATAATTGTTTTAGTATGTTAAATGATCTAATAGATTTTTTCCTGTTTCAACAGCAGCACTACTACCATCTCTGTTTTATGAAATAACTGGCAAGCATTCAGTAGGTGCTTTCAAGCATTTCAAGTAAAGTTTTGATGGGTATTCATCTACTAATGAAATATTCATGCATTATATTTTTCTCTATGACAAGTGACTTTCTCTGAAGCGCCTAATGCTTGGTTTGCTTAGACAGATATAACATTCAATCAAACTAATGGAAACTGTGGAGTACTGTTATACTGGTTATTATTAAATCAAATTCTCTTGATAAATATTGAGTCTCTGATGTTAAAAAGCATTTCTAGCATGATGCATGGATAGTAAGGCAATAATCTGGCCCCTTGTTAAAAATGTTAATGTTACAGCTGTCATCATTTAACAATTAACATGATTTCTGAAGTGCAGAAATGCCTTAGAGTATTAAAAAATACAATCTGAATGCTGTTTGAGATTTTTCTATATTGTGTAAGCATTCATTCCCAATGTAGAACAATTGGACAAGTTTATATTACCAGCAAAGTATAAATATTTTGTCTGCTTAAAATTTAGTATTTCCTTCAAGAATCATTACTTGCATCCATGTCAATATGAAGAGATCAGTTTTGGTAGTTTCCCAGTACCTCTCCCAGAAAGCTGGAGAGAGCCTTTTTATAAAGGCATGCAGTGATTGGGCTAGGGGGTAATGGCTTTAAGCTGAAAGAGGGTAGGTTTAGATTAGAGGTTAGGAAAAGTTCTTTACTGTGAGGGTGGTGACTAAAACAGGTTTCCCAGAGGAGGCAGGGATGACTCATCCATGGAAGTGTTTAAGGCTGGGTTGGATGGGGCCCTGGGCAACCTGCATAAGCAGAAGGTGCCCCTGCTTGTGGCAAAGGTGTTGGTTAAGGGCCATTCCAACTCAAATCATCCTATGATTCTATGAACTTTAAGTTCATTACTTTCTGGATGACACTGTATTGGCTTCTTCCGGGAATCCGAAGGGACTTGGTAAAAGAGCCAGCTCAACTGGGAAAGTACCAAAGGAATGCTGGCAGAGAAGATGCAGAGATGGTCAGTAATGAAATTGCACTGTTTGATACCAATTAAAGGAGTGACCAAATATGTAAAAATATTTCACCCATTATTTGATCTGTTCTAAGGCACCCAGAAAATAGACACTGTAAGTCACACTCTCTATAAATAGGTAGGATTCACAGGCCCTGGTCAAAAAAATGGTCCTCTCTCATCACATGTCATGAAGGCATATGATTCTCTGCCTTCACAAAAGAATTTACAATGTGTGGATGCTGTGTGGATGCAATGCATGATATTCTGGGATCAGGTAACCTTTGCTCAAAGCTAAAAATAAGATCCAGATGCATTCTGAGGTCTGTATGAATGACTTTGAAAAACTGCCTAAAATCTAAACTAAACCATTGAGTCACCAGTATGCAGTGGCCTCCTTTGTCACCCTCCAGGCTGTTGAAATTGTGAAAAGATGTTAACACCAGGAAGACTGAAGCTTATTCCTTCTTGTGGGCCAATTCTGCCAGTTTTACACTGAGTTATTTGATTTAAAATACTACTATACAGTATTCAGGATCAGCTAAATTATTCTTTTGAGATTGCTGTTTTATTTTCTTTTTTTTTTTTACATTTAAATTTTGAAGGGCAAAGCATGGTGCTAGGAAAATTAAGGAATGTGTATAAAATTAAGGAGCAGTGACTCTGTAGGGAAAATGTTTACTCTGCAGGCTTTTCTCTTTAAAACACAACTGCTTTAAAGTATCACATTAAATTCTAATGTGTGTGTATTTAAAGAAACTACAATATATGTGAGAAAAAAACATGAAGTGCATAAGGTGGGGCTGCTGTGGCTAAGCACTCCTTCTAGTAGAATACTACAGTGAAATCCTACGTAAGTGGTCAGAACACAAGTAAGAGATGCCTGTGGGTAGTCCCAACCTATTCACAAACCCTTTTGAACAATTCTCCTACTTTTTTAAATACTGTTTTTGGCAAACATTTGATACTTGAAATACAAAATGCATGAGTCACCTACTGAGATGGGCACAGTATGTGGTTCATTGAATTTAGCTAAATTGTGAGTCATCTATCAATGGTCCTCATAGTGAACATACTTGTAATAATTTCACACATTACAAACAAGAGTAGGTATGATTTTTCAAGATTTTATCCAAGCATTTTTCACTCAGAGTTTTTACTCTTTTTATTGTGCTCCATTTGATGTTGTAGGAAACTGCTAACTTTTTAGTGATGGAGGATAAAAAGAATAGGTCATTTGTTGCTCATCAGTTTAAGCAACAAAGAACCAGAAATGCAAAACACAACATATCATAAAACACTGTCTGACAAAGCAAAGTCTGCAACATGAGATTGAATGAATACAGATTCTTATATAGCTATTGAGATTTATTCTTCTACCATAGCATACCAATTTCTGTTGAGATAAATAATTTTAAAATTCAGAAGCAGCGGTTCTGAAGCAGAGAGCTGCAAATTACCACAGATTCTGACTTGCCAAAGACACATGGTAAATTTTTGTGGGTTGTTCTGCCTTTTTGATTGTTTGTTGGTTTAGGGTTTTTTTTGGCATAGATTGTTTTCTTTTCTTTTTCTCTAAGAGGAACACTAATTAGTAGAAGAAAAAAAAGATGAAAAGTATGTGTGTATAAAATAGCTTCATAACTGTGGTCTGTTGGATACAGGGAATATGGTCTCTTTGCAGCAGAAAAACAAGAACATTCAGGCACAAAAGGTTTGAGCAGTTTTTTAAACGAATTCCTTAGAGGAACAGGAATTCAGCATCTCTATGATGAAAGTGGTTGGGTGGTCAGCCCCAAAATACTTTGCTTTAGCGCCAGTCTTTGATAAGAATCTTTCCCTGAATGTTTTCATGAGCATGAATGATGACATAGGCATTTAAATATGCCCCTGAAGTGGTTATTTCAGTAGCTATTTGAGACTTGGAGGCTGTGAACCCCCCCGTGCTCACAGCACAGGAACTGGCCCCTGCTCGGCTCTCTCTTCTTGCGCCCTATATTTTGTTCTTGGGGCGACCAGGAGGCCCCCGGAGCTTCCCGTGCGCGAATCTGACGATGGAATAACTAGTCTGTTATGACAAACCTGTATCTTGCGACTAAATCCCTCCGGAATTACACTTTACTCTGGAAAAAAACCCAACAAAACAAAACAACCCACAAAATTAGCCTTTTCTCCTGCCTCAGCCCTGGCATACCCAGTGAAGCTCTGCTGCGTCACCTTCAGAGCCATTCCTATTCTCTTGGCCTGCAGGTTACCTGACACCGCAGGAGACGGTGGTGCTGCTGGAGGAGCCGGGCCCCGGGGCTCCCCGCTGCTCCCCAGCTCCTCGGGACTCCCCGGCTCCCGGGCGTTCGGCGCGGAGACAGAGCAGTGCTGGCGGCGCCGCCCGCCGCTCCCGCCAGATGGTGCCCGTGTACAAGGGACACTACGGAGCCGGAGCGGGGCCGGGGATCGGGACCTGGAGCGGGTGTCCCCGCGGAGCGGGGCCGGGGCGGCGGGAGCGGTGTCCCTGCCACTGCCCGGTGGGGTGGCAGTGCCTAACCCAGCGGCGGCACGAAGACCCGGCGCTTCTCTTAGCGACTTTAACATCTCCCAAAGTCTGCAGCTCCGCCTTTGACCCCGGCCCCGCCGGGCTCTCCACAGCGGCCTTACAGAGCTCGTAGAGGCATTCGTCCGGCCTCCACCGGCTGGCACTCGGCTTTTCCTTCCAAAATTATGGGATACTTGTCAATGTGGAACAGGAGTGATTTGACAGGGGGGTGGATGAGCCTGAAAATGAGATCATGCGGCTATTCCAAAGCGCTGGTGGTTCATCAGCAGGAAATGTAGGGAGGAGCAGGAGGGGCACGCACAGCCAGAGGTGTGAGCTGTGCGCACCGGGGTGGCACCTCTACGCACACCCATCTGTCCCGTGCGATAGTTCTTGTTTTAACAAGTTTAATGAAAAGAAATAAATATGAAGTTCGTGTAGTCACTGTTAAAGAAGATGTCATTGTGTACTGGTGCAATTTCCTGATCAGAATGTTACTACTGAATTGCTAGTGTTTCATATTCTTTCTCTCAGAAGGAACTTCTGGTTATGAGTCAAATAAATCATGAGTGTTTGGGGGTTTTGTGGGTTTTTGGTTGGTTGGTTGTTTTTTTTGTGTTTCTTTGTTTTAAGAATAAATAACTATTTGGCTTGTGTGCACACATGAATACCTCTGCAATCCAGTGACAGAGAAACTTAAACAAATATAACTATTCCTGCTGATCTGGTAGCCACCAGCCTTGGAACCTGAATGTAGTGTGAGCAGGTCGGAAAAAAGCAACACCTCATTTTTTGACTCTCTTAAGAGTTATGCATTTTTTGGCACAAATTATCATCTGGACAAAATGCTTTACCTTCTTTGTTAAGCAGCATGAAGATGCCAGGGGAGGTGAAGATAGCATTGGGACCTGGAAGACCATGATTAGATAAGCTGTTTGAAAACTCTATTTTAAGAATTGGATGAAGCTGGCTTTTACATTTGCAGGCTTTACATTTTGAATGCTTATTTCTTATTTCATGATGTTTATGAGTTGCAATGAAGTAAAGCTTGAGGAGACAGAGTTATTTTCTGCTAAATCTTAATAAATGGCTAAGTCAAAAATATAAAATTCAAATATCGTGGTGTTAAAGGCACATGTCTCTGGCTAACTTAGGTGGATTTATGTCAGTAATTAAGAACCTGGCTGACAAAAGTTTTGAATTGCATACTGTGGAAAACAGGAGAGGACAGACATGGAAAAATTTAACGAAACCATGGCAACAAAGGGGCTCAGTAGCTCTATACAGGTAAGAAATGCAGGAAATGTATCTGTAAGATAAAGAGGCTTAGGAAAAGAAAACTCTGCAGCCATAGGGAGAGGGAAGCAGTTAATGCCTGACAGATAAGATCAAGAGAAAAAAGATTATCTTCCCTTAGGGTGATTAATCACTAAGAAAACTTCACACAACATCTCTTTCCCACTCAGAATTTATATCTGTGGTGTCTTGGGTGTGTTGTGAAAACTGTAAAGTATCAGTGCTTAGTTACTTTGCTGGTCAGAATATCAGAGCAAAGGGCCATGGAATGAGTACCAATCCTCCAGCCTTTCCCAGATGTATGGAACAAGAAGAGTCTGGAAAAGTTCTACTGGAATTTATTGGACAAATAATGGGACTTATAGGACAAACAGGTGACTAATCCTCATGGAGAAAAGGTCCATTTGGAAGGACTCCTACAATGATCCCTTGATCTTTAACTTCTTCATTAGCTGTGCTTAAGGGAACTATGTAGCTTGTCAGTCCTTAAAATTTATTAACAATGTTTTAAATCAGCATATTCATGGCTTCATAGCATTGTTTCAGGTTGTCTGGTGTGAATTTATTTTTTTGGACTCTATTTTCTCTTGTGAGGAATGTATTGTCTTCTTTGAGTACTCATTTATGTGGATCCAGAAGCACATGTATGTTTTGTTTATGAGAAATTAGAATTCTGAACATCAGGATCTTTCTAGAACATATATATAAACCCTGATTTTCATGCCTCCAGGCAAGGCTATAAAGAACAGAGAATTAATGGCTTTTCCCCAGCACTCTTCAGATGCAACCCAATGACTGCTCAGCTCATCCTTTTTGCGAACCTTAAAACCTGTAAAACCTTTCGTCAGAGGTGTGAAGAGCTTTTTTTCTTTCCTTATTTGAAATGAATATTTTTTGTAAGGCTATATCTGGCAGTCCAGGAGTGTTTTACATCCATGATGTCTTCTATGCCAAATTCTGAACCTTTGGGATTAATGTACAGGCACAGTCTGTCCTACGTAGGGAAAGTCAGGCCCCAGAGAAGTGTTCGGCATGTTTATCTCTCTCTGTGAATGCAAATGTTTGGGTATTCTTGGCTTAACATCCTTAACACTGGTCATTTCACGTAATTTTAACAACTGTAGTGCTGATAATGTCAGACTAATTCCCAAGCTCATGACATTGAAGTCTCCATGAGGGAGCCTCTGGTGGAAAATTAATATGGTTCCAAAAATCTTCATGGGATTCTTCAAAAAGAGGACCAAGAACATTATATTGCTTGATGTTCTCTCTTACCTCTTACATGGAGATACAGGATACACTGCTAGGTGATGTATGCAAAGGAAACCTCTGTAATAATCTCAACATCACTATCCATACTGATAAACCAATTAAGGAACAGTGGTGCATCCAAATAGGTGATTAAACACCTTGTCAAACAGTGTCCTCTACAAGGAATCAGCAGTTAACACTGATGTTTGTAGCAGCTGAGTCACTTCATAAAACCATATCTCTTCAACCCCACTCAACTAATTGCTTTCACTGGTTTCAATTGAAAAATCTTCCTTCCTTTTTGTGGACAGAAACCTTGAGAAAAATTCTGTTGTATCACACTGGAATGATACTGCAGATGACCATTGTGGCTACTAAGGATTCATGACCATTACTGCACACCAAGGAAGTGATGCTA
This sequence comes from Corapipo altera, assembly GCF_003945725.1. NCBI lineage: Eukaryota > Metazoa > Chordata > Aves > Passeriformes > Pipridae > Corapipo > Corapipo altera. Next base: position 20,604,302 of record NW_020884878.1, on the reverse strand, counting down.
CTGTCCACCAGCATCTTCAGCCACAGATGATCTACACTAAAGTCAAGAACCATCCTTCTGTGCATGAGCAGGATGAACTGTTTTTGTCAGTCATTCATAGTAAGATCTACTCACACATGGAGTAATCATTTATCCTATGGTAGTGTTCTGAGATGCTACAGCCAGGCTGGACACCCACCCATATCACTGTAAATTCTGAAGGGTTTTCAGGAACTTCCTATACAGTAATGGAGATCCTCAGAGTCCATCACCCACCCCAGTGAATGTAAGTCCTGGAAAGACCTCATTATCCTACACACCTACAAGGCCATGAAATTCTAAGGAGTGCCTGTTACAACTGGGCAATTTACCACTCTCCCAGTGTTGTACACTAGCTGTACTGCCTAACCAACACTGAGGAACTGAACAGGAGAGAAGTCGTGGAAGTTGTTCATCAATTGCAATTGCACCAGCAGAGGCTGATAACCATTGTCATAAAATGCTGCAGGTCAGAAATGGCCTAAACCACAGAAAATTCAAGTGAAGCAATTGAAAACTTTAGAAGAAAAAAACAAGCCTAAACAAGCCAGAAGCTGCAAAACCACAGGGAAAAGAAAACCTTATTTCTTGACACTGGATTCTAATTTGAATAAAAACAGAGTTCAAGGCTTGCTACAAAGGACCGAAGAGATCAGATGACTAACTGGCAAGAGTGAAAATGAGGATTAGAAGTGGCAGACGGGAACCTGAATTGGAACACAAACCAAAGCTTTCTGCAGCTGAAGAGGCTTGGCAAAAAGGATCAAACCATCATGGATAACGAAAGCTTCAGGCACAATGAAGATGAAATAATGCTTGCAAAATCCCAGGTTGTGATAAAGAAGACCAATTGCCTAAAACAGCATTTTAAGTGCCCATTTCTGCTATCTGGCTTTTTGTGGAGTATTTTTGATTAATTAAGTTTTGGTTAACATACAGTATTGAAATTTAGATGATGCACTAGATAATATATTTTTTTTTGGAATTTAAATGATTTAAATAGTGTATAAGTCAGAACCAATTCCTTCTGTTACAAGTACAAAATTTCAAGGGACCGATGGTGTTTGAGGGGATGGAAATTTGGCAGCAATTGGGTCTAATGAACACCTTCATGAATATGATATGTGCCACTCTCTTTTCATAGTCAACATAATCCAGGCAATGTAGGGGAACTGAGCTGTCTTCAGCTCTGTTGATTCAGTTCCTCATTAGACAGTTGGTGCTGCTGAATTGGTACTTGCCTTTTACTGGAAAAGCTGCTAAGGTATTTGTCCTTGCAGAGTTGTATACAAGCGTGATGAAGCAAGTCAGGGAGCACTGCTGACTGCTCAGCTGCTCCTACCCAGATTGTCACGTTGACCCCAGCTAATGTATTTATCTCAAATAGGCCAGCATAGATTCACTGGAGATCTTCCCTGCTTCTAGTGTCATTAATAGGCATAAAGTCCATGGGATCACCAAAATGTTTGCAAGCTATTCGAATTATGGCTTTCTTCAGCTTTGAGCCCTCCTTCTGGCTGTGGAGGCAATCAGCTCTATGCTCAGCTTTTGCTGAGCTTTGACAGCTCTGTGGTGTGCTGTCATCTGCAGCGCTTCTGGGCTCTTTTTCAAGTGCTAGTCACTGCTTCATCTTTCTGGTGTTGTAACCTCATGCTTTCTGAGATGTTGTAGGAAGCTTCCATGGCTAGCCGGGGTCACAGATAAGCAGAAAAATGTGACAATGAACCTCAGAGATCTCAGCAGAGGCTGGGAAATCATGGAAACACTCACATGAGTGGGCGCGGGAGCATCTCTGTTTGCACAGCAGTACCTGGACCTGCAGATAGCCATTTCCCTGCAGAAATAGCAAAGTCATACTGTTTATCCTCAAATACCATTGTAGTGATTTGAGAAGCAGAATTCATAACAGATGGCCCATTACAGGGAGAAACAGGAGTTTGGTCTTCTCTAATGTTTCAGGCACATCTTTGACCCTTTCTGCAGGATTTTATACCATTTCCAGTCCCAGATGTGGTGACCTTGCATAGGTTTTGTTCTTCCCTGCTTCCTTCTGCGTTTGGTATTCTGTGGTGGGAAGAAGTGAGTTCATCCTGCTTCTTCATTTCCGTGTCCTACCTTTGATAGGACAGCCATCTGAGGCTCCTTCCAGATAAGTAATTCAGAAAAACTTCTCTAAATTGTTCTGAAGGCCAAATTAGCTCTTTGATTTTTACTGTGGGAAAGATGTAGATGGCTAACAACGGTGGCAGCAAATTACCTTTTTCTTATCCCTTGATCTGGTCCTGAGTATAGCTTGGCTATAACTGTGCAGTAAAACTGGCGTTGCGATTGATTGCAAGTTAATAAAATCTTTCTGTAAAAAGATTTCTAAGGTGAGCCAGATGTGTTTCAGCAAGAGGGGAGGAAATGGAAGAAAGAGGAGTTGCTTCTTGAGGGGTTCTTTTGTATATTTAAAGTATCTCTAAATACAGTTGCAGAGGCTGGGTCACAAATCTTGCAGTCAGGTGAAATATAAAACAATGTGAATAACAGAGTGAGTATAAATAAATATTCTTTATAAGACTGGTTGAAAACTCTTGCCCAACAAATTCTTTGACATCAAATAAGGCAGATAATCATAAAATTGTGGGTTTTTTTCTTTTCATAATATAGGTTTTTCTTAACAATATTGAAATTTCTCACCCACAACAGGGATTTGAAAAGGTGCCTTTTTATTGACTGAAGTTGTTGAGGCTGGAGTTGAACAAAACTTCTGAATAAGTAGAAAGCTGTAGCTTTGGTTGGACCAAAACCAGACCTTATGACCAGAATTATGCACCCAGTAATTCCCACATGGAAACTGTGGGGGTTTTTGTCTACTTTTCTGTCTCAGCTCGACACTCTTATCTGGATGACTTTTGTAGGGCACATATTATCAAGGCTAGGAGTGATGACTTTTTCAGCTGGATGGAAAACCACCTTGTACTGAGCCTGGGAAGCCACGGTGAGTGGCAACACGAGTCACAGGGGCAACATTTCCAAATATTAATTTTTTGTATTTGGCCAAAAGAATTGAACTAAAATTTCTTTTTACTCCTAAATTGAAATTGAAAAAATGCTCCAGGGAAAATGCAGTTAAACAAGTTATTTTTTTTCATCCTAGTATTCCAGTGTGTCTTCCTCCCTTGCAGTCTCTATCAAGATTTCTGTATTCCTTGCAGCTAAAATGTCTGTCTTCATCCATTAAAAAGAAGAGAAATGAGTGGAAATGCTGCCATATGGTTGTGGTGTGCTCTGCTCTGGCTGCAGGCTGCTGCTGCTATGTGCCAGTTACCTGGGAGTTGCGGGACCAGCAAGTCCTCTGGGGCCAGTAGGATGCTGCAGCTGGGACCAGCACATACCACTGACCCAATGCAAGGTTCCTTAACCTGAGAGTTGCTTTCTGGTAGCACCATAAAAAAAGGCATAGAACTTCAGAGAAATTTTGGAGAAGCCAGCTTATGCTACTGTATTACTCCAAGGTTAAAATCCTTCTGCTTACAGTTTGTTGGTCATCCCATTTTTGAGGCTGGCTGGTGTTGCTCTTTGTTCTGAACACTAACCCAACTTTGTGGCACGATCAACACCTCCTTGGACCTGGGAACCTCCTTTAGTGAGAACAGCTTTTCTTCCTCCTCCAAACCACAAATACAGGGTTACTCTCTTCTGCTTGAAGTATCTTTGGCCATCTGATCCCTTGGTATTTTTCAGTGACTTCTTGGGTCCTTGACTTGACCTACTGGGGTGTCTTTGATTTTGGTTTATGTGTGTACAAGATGTATTGGCCCATATAAAATATATATAGTATGAGAAGGGCTAAACTTCCAGTTTACTTGATACACGAGAGGAATGTCTGTGCCTGTGCCTTTCAGAATGACTAATTATGTTCTAATGGTTCAGTTGACTTGGAAATAGTGACAGGGACACATAAAAGGAGAAGGATAAGGAAGATGTGTTTGTGGGTAAACAGAGCCATACAGGGTTGCATGTTTCCTGATTTAAAGAGACAATGTGGTTTGATATCACTAGGACTGGTGGAGTGTTTTTGGGGTTATTTTTCCCACCATTCTGACAATGACTTACTATGTGCCCTGGGGTAAGTAACTTTCTGAATTTCTTTCACTTTCTACTTTGCATTTGCTATTTGGATTGCAGACTCACTGGCGAAATGGAGCTTCTCCCCTGACATATTTGTGCAGCATTGAACTCAGTAGAACTGTGTCTTAATTAGAGTGTTCAAATATGTAATGCAAATAATAATAATAATTAATTAAACATTTAATCATCATCAGTGTTTACATAACATTGCTGGCATTTCATGCAAATGTTTTATCCAAATATTTTGTGGGAGTTTTCCCATGTATTCTCTTTAAAATAGTGCTATACATCTTCATAAGGGAGAAAAAAAAGTATTTTTTATGGTTTAGGATCATTATCTCTCTCTCTCTTTTAAAATATTCTCTATTGCAGCTAATAATTTTTTCCAACCATTTTAAAAGGCTGTATTTGGTTTAAGGATATTGGACGTTAGACAATAACTAGTCTTCCTTTTATGATAGTCCCTGTCCTCATAGACGCTCTTGAAGTAACCTACAGTGTAGGTTTCCACAAAGAATATCTTGCAGATGCTGAAATGCACAGATTTATTTAATTGTTTTTATATAGTTTAACCAGCTGATTCTGTATAGCATGAACTTAATTACAACAAGCTGAGTATGGTGTTATCCCAAAAGTTTAGTTAGTCCATGCTGTTGCTAACACCGGTGAAAAGAGTGCTCAGAAGTGTCAGATCTCAGGCGGTGGTCAAACTTGAAAATGATTCATATATATAGCATCCCTCTGTAGATGAAAAAAAAGGAGACTCAAAACATGAGAAGAAATAATGCCAGCACTATAAATGGCAAAATCTTATGAAATACAAAGCTATACACGGCATATTGCCAGGGCAAAAGCAGTTTTGATCTAAAACTGGTGGCAGAGTTACCACTCTGTGCCTTGTTCTGGGTTCTGCATTACCACTGGATAGCAAACCAGGTTCTGTTATTGCCAATACAACACAGAAGAAACATTGTCTCTGAACAATGTTCAGGAGGCAGAAAAGCTACATGTTTAATTATTGCAAGTTGAGTTTGAACCTGAAAGCTGCCTAGCTGCCCAGCTGCTGGAGTACTGTTGTGTGAGAACACACCCAGGGACCTACAAGGCTCTTTGCCCTCTCTCTACAAATCCGTGTGGTCTGTAGGTAGTTCCCAATACCCCAGCACAGAGTCAGTGGTCAAAGCTATCTGATCAGAAGCAAGACAGAAGGAGATTGCTGTGGCTGTCCTCTTGTGACAGAGAAGTCATTCTTAGCAGTACTGCCCACCAGAAAACACTGTCCTTCTCAATGCCACCTAATTGGGTCTCTCACTTGGAGCTAACGTGGGGTTTGTTAACAAAGTCTAGATGGAAATATAGAAAAGGCAGATTTGCATAATATCAAATCAGGATTTAATGAGAGCATGTCTGCTGTTTGCTCTGTCATGGGTGGTATGTGATTGCATTTCCTATTTCAAATGGTGGTTTGAGGGGTTGCTGGAAATAGTTATTTTTTTTAAATTTGGTTCACTTGTCCCTATTAGTCAGGAGAGTAGTGGGGCAATGCTTCCCTTTACCAGACCCATTAATCTGTCTCCACAACTCCTATACATTTTCTCCTTCTCTACAGACTAGACTGATTTCCAGAATAAAAGACTCCACATGCTGGTTGTAGTTCCAACCAGTGCATAGGAGGGACATCCATGGAGAAGAGGGAGAAAGGAGATCTCCTTCCTGTTCCTTCTCCCTTGTTTTTTAGGTAAGAAGCTGCTAAGGGAAAGCTTCATATTACTTCGTCCTTCGGGAGAGTTTTTCAAAGAACCTAGAAACATTGTAGTCACTAAAATATTGTCCCTCCCTAATTTTTCCAATGCTTGACAGCAGGTCTTTGGTTAACCTGGGCAACAATATTTTTTTCTCTACAGAACCGCAATTCAGTTCCTGCAGGAGTGTTACACGTGTTCTTGGAATGTATGCACACTCCAAGTGTGTGAGGCACCTGTGCTACTAGGTGGCCCTGCTTTATCACAACATTTAAGTTAGGAAAAGTAATTTCACTTCGTTCTATTAAGATAAGGAGTAAATAATACGGGGTCTGTAATCAAGGACAAGACAATACAGTTTTGTTTTTTAAACAAGACCCTTTTTTTTGTTGTTGTTTTATTACTTCAGCATCTTGGCCAGTTTGAAAGCTGGCTATTAGCTTCTCCATCCTACCCTGGAGTGGATGGATAAGCACTCCTGGGGCTATTTTCTCTCTTCCAGGGCATCTTTTCACCTTCCCTGCACTAGAGTATCTGACTTCCAAAATCCCTTATAGTAACTGGGCAACGTCACCAGTTATTGTGGTGGATTGATCTTTTCTTCAAGCTTTCTGATAGAAAGCTGTTATTGTGCTGCTTAATTTGTGTGTCTTCCCTTGCCTGGATGGCTTTTCTTGTTAAAATTTCCTACAAGCAGTGATAAAATTTCCTGGATTATGGATCTTGAAAAATAATTGGGTTTTTTAGACTTTTACTCACTTTGGTATAGGCATCATTAGAAGACAAAACATGATTCAAGGCACAGTGACATGGCTAAGAGGATATTTGGGTGGAGAAAAGACTCTGCACTGTTCATTAAGTGGAGATGAATCAGAGAGGTGTTCCACAAGAGATGTCTGTTCCATATTCCACTTGGATAATGAACAGGTCTGTGGCATTGAAGGGAATGGCTTTCAGCAAGCTTATTTTTGGCAATACAAGCTATTTGGCACACTGGTTCTCTTAATTTCAACTTCACCAAAAAATGTAGTCAAATTCCTTTATGAAAGCAAACCAGGAAAAAAAGAGAAGTCTGTGTCCAAAGCAAAAAATAATTAGAAGTACGAAAGACTAAGGTGGTGATTTTTTGGGGAGGGGGCTTGGAATTACCATTGTTTGGTAATGCAGGGCAAGTGCAGTGGGTGGAACACAGCTGTGGGTGTTTGGAAGTAGAAAGACAAGAGCTGCAGCAGGAGAGGCAGGAGAACTCAGAGTAGCACTGCCCATTAGAAGAAGGCAAGACTAAGCTTCTTGTGAGCAGGCTGGTGTTTGAAAAGGCAAGCTAGGAAGCATGTTCAGATGAACTGTTTCTTGTCTGTTCCTATTGTGCTCTAGAAAGAAGAATGATATGTACATTCATCGTTTAAACTAGACTAACACTGCAATGACATAAGGAAAACTGCAGTTCTTGGAAAACCTCTTGCCCTGTCCTGTATATAGTTGTCTTTTGTATTAGCCTTTACTAGATCATTAAAATTCATAGATTAATAGAATCATAGAATGTTTGGGGTTGGAAGGGACCTTTAAGATCATTTAGTTCCAACCCCCTGAGCAGGGAACCTTCCTCTAGACCAGGTTACTCAGAGCCCCATCCAACCTGACCTTGAACACCTCCAGGAATGAGGAGTCCACAACTTCTCTGAGCAACCTGTACCAGTGTCTCATCATCCTTAAAGAGTTTCTTCCTAATATTGAATCTAAACCTACCCTCCTTCAGTTTAAGGCCTTGTCCTACTGCTCGTGCAAAGTCCCTCTCCAGCCTTCTTGTAAATTCCCTTAAGGCTGCTATAAAGTCTCCCTGTAGCCTTCTCTTCCGTGTACTGAACAACCCCAACTTTTTCATCCTGTCTTCAAAGGAGAGGTGTTCCAGCTCTGTGATCAGCTTAGTGGGTTTCCTCTGGACTCATTCCAACAGGTTAACACCTTTCTTGTGTTAGAGGCCCCAGAGCTGGATGCAGTACTCCAGGTGGGGGTCTCACAAGAGCGAGGGGAAGAATTACCTCCCTTGGCTTGCCGGCCACAATTCTTTTGATGCGGGCCAAGATACAGTGGGCTTTCTGGGTTGTAAACACTCATTGCTGAGTCACGTTGAGCTTTTTGCCCACAAACACCTCTGTGTCTTTCTCCTCAGGGCTAGTCTCAATCCGTTCTCCTCTCAGACTGTACTTGTGCTTGACATTGCCCTGACCCAGGTGCAGGACCTTGTACTTGGCCTTGTTGAACTTCATGAGCTTTGCACAGATCCACTTCTCAAGCCTGTCAAGGTTCCTCTGGATGGTATCTCTTCCATTAAGCATGTTGGCAGCACCACATAGCTTGGTGTTGCTGGCAAACTTACTGAGGATACATTCAGTCCCACTGTCCATGTCATCAACAAAGATGTTAAACAAAGCCAGTCCCAATACTGACCCCTGAGGAACACCACTCATCACTGCTCTCTACTTTGACATTGCATCATTGATCACAACTCTTTGAGGGTGATCATCCAGCCTATTTTTTTATCCACCGAGTCATCCATCCATGAAATTCATGTCTCTTCGGTTTAGAGTCAAGGGTGTTGTGCAGGACAGTGTCAAATGCTTTTCACAAGTCCAGGTAGATGACTTCTGTTGCCCTGCTGTAACCCAATCCTAGAAAGCCACCAAAGTTGTCAGACATGATTTGCCTTCAGTGAAACCATGCTCTCTGACACAAATCAGCTCCTTATTTTCCATGTGTTTTAGCATACTTTCCAGGAGGATCTGCTCTATGATTTCACCAGGCACTTAGGTGAGACTGATCAGGCTGTAGCTCCCTGGGTCTTCCTTATTACCCTTTTCAAAAATGGGCATTATGTTTCCCCTTTTCCAGTCAGTGGGAACTTCACCAGACTGCCATGACTTCTCAAATAAGAATGGGTAGTGGCCTAGCCACTTCCTCAGCCAGTTCCTTCAGGACCCACGGATGTATCTCATCAGGTCCCATGAACTTGTGCACCTCCATGTTTCTTAGTTGTTCTCAAGCCTGGTCTTCTCCTTCAGTGGGCAGTTCATTGTCCCAATTCCTCCTTTCAAGAAGCAGTGATTGTTCAAGAAGGCCTTTTTTTTGTGTGTAGAAGGAGAACTACAGTACTAAAAAAAATAAGTGTATTGAGACTTCTTTCTTCTTCAAATCCAGAAGAATTTTAAGCAATCTCTATTCCCACAAAAATCATAACTGCCCAAATCTGCTTCAAACACATCTCACCTTTCTTCTAGGATTTACAGCCAGGCGGTAGTAAACACTACATTTGCTGAAAATAGAACATCGGGGGATAGGAATCAGAACCTCCTATAAAATTAGCTCAAAATAGGTGATGAGTTTGCACAATAAAAAAAGACAGAAAAGAAGTTGAAATTCTTTCAGTATTTTAAAAATTAATTTGATGTCTCATTTTAAAACTGATTTCAGAGTCAAAGTGCTGAACCTGGAAGTGGATTTTAAAAATAAGCTACAAAAGACAAGCCTCTAAAAACCAAAATGGAACCCTTTCCCCCATGTTTCAGTTCAGTCACTGAACTGGAAAAACACAATTGATTTTGGTAGTCTGAATCTGGTACTGTTGTCCCTGAAAACAGTATGCAACCTTAGCAGGCATTTCTTACCATCTGAAATTGTGTGCTGCCTAAAAGAAAACTCAGGGAGAAAAAAAACTCTAGGGGAACTTAATTTTGGAGGTAAGGTGAGGGAAGGTTTTAATGATGCCTCTCAGGCATTGGAGTTACAACTTACACACGCTGCTCCCCAATCCAGTATTACAATGTTTTTAATAATGTCCATCCAATCCCTGAGTTGTCCACCCTCTGGCCTTTGCCCCGTTCCACCCTGTGATCCTCCCCTCAGGAACTGGGTCTGGGGTCGTTTTGGGACCACTCCTTCATCATCTTCCTCGTCTCCGGACACAGAGTGCACACAGAGCACACAGTCCTTGGTTTTATCTTGCAGTTCAGGCTAGGGAGCAGATGTTCCTAAACAGTAGAAGACCTACCTTGAAAGAAGACTAAATGGAATTTAAGGGGGAATTGATATGGGGAACATCGAATGGGTTAAGAGGGTTGGGGATCTGCATAGCTACTGTGCTAAAGGGTGAGGGAATGAATGCAGCTGCTTCTAAAATCTACGTTTGCTATATAACTATTTCTAAAACTTATAAAAATTGGAATCTAAAAACCTTAAGGCAACAAATGAGTCTAACAATTTTAGATGTATAATAATTATTCTTTCTGGCATTCTATCTGACATATAAACTGAATAGCAAGGCTGTACCTACTTGGCCCTCAGCCTCTACCTTTTTCACAAGCCTGGCAGGAGCTTATTGGGCATAGGTGAGGTCTCATCAGTCTAGAGAAAAGAAGACTGAGGGGGGTTGCCACTAATGTATATAAATATCTCAGAGGTGGGTGTAAAGAGGATGGTGCCAGACTCTTTTCAGTGGTGCCCAGAGACAGGATGAGGAGCAATGTCCATAAATGGTAAAGTTCAGTTTTTACACTATTTGCTGCAAAGTGGGCTTTGCTAGTGATGTTAATATTTACTAATGACAGTGCCAGTTATTCCTGATGTTCTGGAATGATTAGTTTGTTCTAAATGAACTAGAGATTACAAATAGCTAATTTTTTGCTAATGGTTAATCTAAGACTTTAATCTGAGAAAAATCCATTTACAAGTAAGAATCAGACTAGATTTATCCACTGCATCAGAATAGATCCCAGTGGTGATCATTAGTAAACGATTTTAAAAAGCAGTAGAAATGGAAAAGATTTGGAGGGATCCTTGCAGAAAAAGGGGCAGACTTCATTCTGAGAGGTGTTAATGGGAGTGTAAGGTCATGGATGAGAGAGGTGCGTATTCCTGTCGAGTACTGTGTCCAGCTTTGGACATGGTACTTCCAGAACAAAGCAGGTCTTTGGAGAGAGAGGCCGCAGGAATAATAAAGAAATTATACTTGCTAAACTATGTGGAAAGCACAATATATCTGTATCAGTTTGTGCTAAATAAAGAGAAATACAAAAGGGAACAAGACACAGTTCTTTCAGTATGTCACATATGTCATTAATAGAATGACAATAAGTTATTCCTTATATCCCCTGCAAGGAGGACAAGGAATTTAATGGGTTTTCCTCAAATGGGTCAGTGATAATATCTGCATATACCCAGAAGTCTGAAGCATAACCTGAACACTATTTGCAATACATTTACCTGCTTTTTCAGCTTTTATGTATTCTGTTAATATGTTATTTCATAACCTTAATGTTTAATCTTCCTTACTTTTGTAACCAGTTTTATTGATAATTCCATCGATTATTTGTATTGTTATTCATAGTATGAATATTTATTCTCACCCAAGACATGTTGGAAATTTTTCTTAGACTCACCCAGATAACTAACAACTGTGCCATCATTCTCATTTTAGGGTGGCACTCACAGAACTACTAGAAGTGGCTGCTACCACTGTGTGGTGAGTGGTGGTTCGTAGCACATGAACCAGAACATCATGGCACCATCATTCCTACTCCTTATACTCAGGTGGGCAGAGGTGGATGCTCAGCATCCCATTGTGCAGAGCATGGATGTTCAAGATATACAGAGGAACTGGTCCTAAATGTTGAGCAATGAGATTTGACAACAAAAAGCTGCAGTGAAGTCACAATCTATGTGACAAGGACTATAAGCATTTATACCAAGAGTAAGATTCTATGTACCTCTGTATTTTATTAGAAGATAACTCATACATAACATTTCACAGAGTAACATTCCACATGATAATTCCATGCAATATGACCACCTTAAGTAAAATATAAAAGAAGAAGCACATTTTATTCAAAAAATGAATATGAGAAAAATTGAATTACAACTGATACACTAGGTGATCTTTTTTTTGGAGATGATTAATTCCATGTGACCAGGCTGAACATAGGCTGTACAAATAATACTGAATGTTAAAGAACTCTGTTGAAAAGGCTAGTATCTGTAAAAAAAAAAACCAACCAAAAAAACACTGAAAAAATTACACATGGCATAAAACCCCTGGAACAAAAGTACTTCATTTGTGCCAATGCAAATCTTTTCATTCACTTCAGTGAAGGCAGATTTTATCTACCATTTCACCTCACATTATCTTATAATATGAAAATAAGATTCTGCTACCAATGTAACTAGAGAATTAGAGTACAAGATAATCTTCTCTGTAAAATGGCAGGCTTTTGTTCAAAATGTCCACAATCATTGGTTTTATCTGCCTTATCATGTCTTTTCCTCTCTGATGAATGCAAACTGTTTGGGTAATTTGCTTTGACCAGATCTGTGTCTGTGAGATCTTAAGTGGAAAAACTATTTGCATACTTAAGAATCCTGAGAACAGAGAGCGGCATTATAGTTTGGGATTTAGTTGGGGTTTTTTATCCCCTGTGCTGGGCCAAGAGAGACACTTTACATTTATATGTAGCAATTACCATTCCTAATTTTTGTAATTAAACTGTCTTGTGAAAAATTTAACATATAAAGTAGAGGCTACCAGGCTAAGCTTCCTGCTATTTCCTTCCTTCATTTTTAATATATCAGGCCATAAAAGTTTGGCTATCTTTTTCCCTCTTTTCTTCTCCTCTGACCTTGTTTCAAAGTTGTTTTGCAAAGTATCTTCTCTCAAAAAATGTGGTCTCCAAAGTAAAGGTAGTTCACTGGAATTGTTATGCAGAAATACTAAAGGGTTGATTCCCTTATTTTTTCTAAATTAGTTGCAGAAGTTAAGTATTTCACACACAAAAAAAATTGTAATAGATTGGAAATTGCAGCTGCTACCTTATGCCATTTTTTGTTGAAAATATCAGCACTGCTTAAGACGACTGACAAAGAAGCACTGACAAAAATGAAATCTATGCAAAACTACATGTCATAACAGTAGTTACTGAACTGGTTATATATGTGTGTGTGTATGTGTGTGTTTGACAAAATGCACAAATCTGCCTACAGGCAGGACCTTCGTCCTGATGGCAAGAGTGATGTGATGAATAAAGCACACCGCTGTGGCTACATCAGTACAGAGAAGTCCGTAGAAAATGACCACACCCCTTTTGCCTATGAAAAATTTTATTTTAAAAATCCAAACAAGCACGTGTTATTAGCAATTTTTTTTTTCATTTGTATTGAATCATCCAAGGGTAATTCAGAGGCTGAAAGAGAAGCAGTGCTAATTGGAAGTATTCTCTCTGCAAAAACTACAAAGCAGAGAGTAATACACTCAAATGAGAAGTGGTAGAATGCTTTTACTGATAATACTCATGTACAGTTCTTTATCCTTTTTGACCCCTGGTCACTGGAAAAATGTAAAACCTATGGTTAAAGATATGTATTTTTTTATATTAAAAAAAAATGGCTGTTGCTGGTAAGAACTGAAACAGATACATTATCTTCCACTAATAAGTTCTCACTTTTTCACAGGGCTGCAGTGTTGTTTAAAGAATATGGAAATAAAACTTGCATTTTTCTCTGTCTCTTATGGTGGTGTTTCAGATTATTTACAAATAAATGTATTTTAAATAATGCTTTGAACTTGTGCAGCTACTCTCACTCAGGAGTGAGATACTGTAATTCTGGGAATTCTACTTCAGGATATTTCAAAGCAAATGCCAAATTATTACATTTTAGACTATAATCTAGTTAGAAACTCACATAACATTTCTACGATGTATAAAAAAATTGTAATTAATTTCCATTATCAATAATGTAGCATGTGTGACCCCTAATGTGGATTTATGATGTTTAAAATTTTACAGATATGAATTCATAGTTCCTTCATTTTGTGAATTTCAGTAAAAGTGCAGCATTCTATGTGAATTTTAGCATTAATTTTTTCAGGTTGCTCAGACTCACAGTAAAGAATTTGCTTATACTGTAAAATAGAACTGCCTGTATCAGTGAGCAAAGAAGATCTTATGTCCAGATGCTTTATAATTTATATGTGTTTTTTAAACTATTGAAAAAGTGCAGCCTGTGGGCAGGGAAATCTCATTACTTAAAATTTGCAGTTCAAGAGAATTTGAAGTTGTACAAATGGATTTTAACTTTGATAAGAAAATTGATTGGAGATTGTACATTGTGAATACATTAGGTTTATAAAGACAAAACATGCATGAAGGGCAATTACTGCTAGTGTTGCTATATTAGTATGAATGTTAATAGCATGTTTGTTTTTGAAATGGGTTATGCATTCTGGTAAATGTCTGCTTGAATCTAGTCATCTGTGTATCACTTGTCTAAGTACTCTCATTTAAGATGCCATATCCCTTCTTGTAGCAATAAAGGGGTAAAGCAACATTAATATTAAATAATTAGAAAAACAAAAGGGGAATGATTAAACATATTTACATAATTGAAATAACACTGAGTCGCAGTGGGAAATCGGGACAATGTTGTCTCCTTTCAAAGTAATTCATAATTCAGATTTTTAATTATGGCATATTCATTCATTTAAAGATGATTCTGGATGAGAGGGCCACTAATGAAATACAATCATTAGCATCTAAACAAAGTAATTTAGAAAGTCTCCTTTCGGGGAAAAGATTTCTAGAACATCATCAATCACACAAGATATGCAAAAACAAGCAATTAAACCACACACAAGAACTACAACAACCTTATATATTAGTAATGTACACATGAAAACATAACTGATTACAATGATTAGAGTAGGGTAGTGTGGTTAATTTGTATGTTATGTAGCAATTTCATGGAAGAATGTACCAGGACAGACACATCTCACAAAAAATGAATGCCATGTCATTGATATATGTATTAAATATACTAATGTCATTGTAGTCACTGTCAAGTTATCAATAAAAAAATCCAGTGACGAGAATCTGGAATCATGTTCTTCAAAGACACATAACTCCTCTACTATGAACTGTGGGATATGGTTTTGGTTGAATTTTATTTGTTTGGGTTTTTATTCTGGTTTGTTTTTTTGATTTTCTTTTTATTTATTTTTTTTCCTATTTGTATTGTATTTGATTTTGTCAAATTGGCAAAATATAGGCTTAGGAAGATATTTCATGAGAGAAGCAGGTGCTACATTAGTTTCTCATTAACTACTCAAATCCTGCTTTGGGCTTATAGCAACAAAGAGTTCATAGACATAAATGGGTCAGTGATTTACAGGGTCTTTCCATATACACAATTACAATTCATTAAACATGCGGCAGCATTAAATGAACAGAGTAATTCTGCACGACTTTTAGTGTCTCTGTGCAGTGTCCTGTTAAAGGGACACAAAAAAGACTGGCTTTAAACACCTTCTTCTTTGAGTTAAATTATAATCTGGTTGTAAAGCCATACCATTTCCGCCTCTCATGTAAAGAAAAGGCAGGAGCAGTGGTGTGTGGGTGCAAGGAGCATCCTGCCGCAGTGAGGCAGGAGCGGCTGGTGTAGCTGTGCTGCCTTTGATAACCACCAGGCTTAGAAGCCAAAATATGTTCTATTGATACTCAAAAGATAAAAATACTGGTTAATTTTCAACAGTGCTCCTTCATTTGACTTTACAATTTATAGCAGTGAACATTAATGCAAGAATAGCTTGGTTGAGGAGGAGTTTAAAATTAGAGCACCTCTTCTCATTAGCCCCAGCAGCCTGACCCAGGGTGACAGAGAAGTAATTTGCTGCCAGATCCTCATTTTGCTTCTGTTATCACTCCTTGTAAATGAAGCGCAGCAATTTATTGTAGCACCTCAAGGAGTCAAGAACATAATGTGTAAAATACATACAAAAAAAATCTTTCTTCACATTCATTAACACCCAGCACATAGAGGCTGTTCACTTTTCACTCTAATGAAGGAGGGGGATCTTAAATCTAAAGCTTTCCAGGCTGTGAAGAAGGCCTCTTCAGGTCATTAGACAGAAGCTGAGTTGGACTGAAGAAAGGTCATTGACAAAAAAGGGAGAATGGCAATATGATGAAAAATAGAAAATGGATAAAAGAAGAGACTTTAGAAAGCTCAGAGAATGGAAAGTACATTTTTGGCATCAGTGATCAACCCTTCTTGTCTCTATGTTCATTTTCTGTTGTCAGTGAAGAAAATAATATCTGGCTTTTTATTTAGCTGGGAATTGCTCTTGTGTTTGGTCAATTCTCATTTCATCACCCTTGATCTGACCTTGCAGGAAGCATTCAAAGGCCTATTTTTAAGGGACCTTTGTCTGCTGGCTATAAATTCAGCCCTTCATTTTGCTGTTTTTTTATTAAAAACCTGCAGCCTACCAGATTTAATGTATTCTGATTATGATTATGTAACTGACACTTTCCCCTTAGGGAGATCATTTGTCTCGCTAGTCCTCATTAACACTTTGAGTTTATAGCTGTACATTAACACCACATTCAGGAATATTAGGAAACTCCTATATGCAAAATCATTTATATTGGTAATAGAACTAGCAGAACTTAAAGAGAAGTTGGGAGGGCTCCTTGAGCATGTGCTGAATGCAGAATATTAACATGTACTTAGGGGTGAAAGGTACCTAAGCCAAGAGGCATAGAAACTCATGCAAAACACCCTTTTGTTATTTACCCAGTCTCCAGTGGCAGAAAGGTTGAATTCTGTAGTTCTGCAGCAGTCACCATTATGGGTTTTTTTCCGCAGATGCATATAACTTGGATTGGTATAACCAGGTTTTGACATGTGTACATATTTGAGGATAAGGATACAACAAAGTAGGGGGTTTTCTCTGTGTTACCATTTTTGTTGTTATGGACAAACAAGTAGTCTTTTTCTCATAATATATTTTCTTAAGTTTGCCCACATCCCATTGCTGGATCTTCCCTTTGTAAAAGCTAATCTCATAAATTAGAGTGTATATATTTTACAGTAAATGCTTTCCCATTTAGTTAACAGCATGAGACCATTATCTTGTGACAAAATTCTGTTCCAGTGAAGACTCTTCATTAAATAAGTAATCATCCTTTACATACAATGAAAGCTGGAATTAGTAGTATATAAATATACCATGCTAGAAAGCCATCATTTGACAACATGACCTACATCAAATTATGCCTTATTCTCTTAATCCTTCTGAAAACTGGTATGCAGTTATAACCTTTGGGTAGTCATAGACCAAAAACTCCCAATACAAATGAGCGGTCAACATATTCACCATATCAAAGAGAAAGTAGAGATTATTTTGGAACTCCACAAGGATTTGGTTTTACTTTCCTCTAAGAAGCACCCTCTTGAATTATGCATGCAAATGATGCTGCAGATTGCTTTATTTGCTGCTGAGCTGGAACAGCAGCTTGCCCAAAACTTATTCTTCACTGTACCTCCAGTTTTCTCAGCTTTGTTGTTCAGCTGTTGTCTTGGTATTAGGTTGTGCTGTTTTTTAAATTCAGATATCTTGGCAGATAGAGGTTAGGAAATGGTCAGATGAATGGTCAGACAGACAGAGCCTCTGGATTGTTAGCACTGAAAACCATATTTAGGTGAAGAAGCCCGAACCCCCCCAAATCCATTCACTAGCCATTAGAAAAAATTGTCTGCTTGTTTAAGTAATTTATTTTACCTTACTTCTCCTTATCAAGCAGAATATAACTAAAGAGAATAGACATGGAGTCTTTTTGTTGAGTCGAAAGGAATGTGTCCTGGACCACCAGAGGCCAGAGCTCAACTGGCTGGAGGGAAGAGAGGGGATATTGTCTGTGGTGTACCTAAATGTCCAGAATAGCCAGCTCCCATTGGCAAACCATTGTTGTTCACACTGCTCTTCATATGACTCTGGATGTTTATATCGCATTCTCTAAGAAGATGACAACATGATAGCTACAATACTGATATCTGTTCAGTGGTGCAAGAGTACATTTACAAGACATACAAGACATACATTTGCAATGGCACAGAGCCATTACAGACAACCCCAGGGATTTGTAGAGCAAATTTGAAACTGGGGTATTCAGTGAAATACCCACACATCCATATTGGCTATCTAACATTTAGCCAAAAAGAAACAGGGCATCTCTCCATAACTGGTGGTCCTGTTTACTCCATGGGCACCTGGGAGATGGAGGAGAGTGGTCACATTGCACCTGCATGCCAGGAGCCTGAAGGCGTCACAAACATATGCTGCACTCTGAAGGAAAGTGCTCCTACCTGATGTTGTAAACACCTTGACAAGTCTAAGTTAGTAAAAGACTCACCAAACTAAAAACCTCTTTCTTCTTTTTCCCTTCTGAAAGGTACAAAAGTTGAACTGACATTATATCAATTGGGTTTTTAAAAATACCCCATGAACAATGTGATCTGAGACATCTTTAAATGGATGTAATACTTATTCATAACTCACTAAGGTGAGTCTGCAGCATTCTTTTACCTGCCATACAAATATCAACATTTTACTTCCTTCAACCACTTCCTACTTTCCTAAAAGGTGATAAGACATCTCATGTAACATATACCTGAGATATACATCTCATTTCTATAGCTACAAGTGGACTACATGTAGTGGTTTCACTTGTCCGGCCTCCCCTGGGGCTGGAAATGGTTAATCCCAAGTAAGTTTCCAATTCAGAGGCCAACTGAGAGCTGCAGTTTTGCCCCTGTGAAATTAGCATATTACAACAGCTGGAGAGGAAGTTGTTGGCAGAGAGAATTGGAGCCATGAGGGGTGGCTGAGGGGAGCCCCGAAGCCGGGGGCCCCCTTGGCCTCCACAGCCTTGGCTCGACCAGGGCCGGGGCGGTTTCCTCACCGTTTCCCTGCACTGCAAGTGGAGGCAGTGGCAATTGTAAAGCAGAGCTGGAAAAATTCCAGGCAGAGGAAAGAGAAACTTGAAGCAGTCTCGCTGCCACCTCCCCCACAATGTCGGGGGAGGGAGTGACTCAAGCTGAGACTGGAGCAACAGAGAGATGGGCCGAGGGGCTCGGAGGTGCCCTACGTGACGTTTGGACTAGGGCAGCCGAAAACTGAAGGACGAGGAATGCTGGGGAATGCTCCCCTCTTGCCATGTGGAAGTCGAGCTGATGCAGCAGCTGAGACAGAGAGAAGCCAAGCCAAGCAGGCTTTTTCTGGGTAAGGACTTTGATGAAAGCTATTTGGGGTATAAGACTGAGCAAAAACCCAGAAAATCCTGCAACCTGGGGAGAAGAGTGGACCCGAAGTAGAGAAGTCCCTAAAATCTTACTCCCTGGGAGGAACCTTCACAAAGCAGGGGGAAAGGATTCACAAGCTGACTCCCTGCAGCTCATGATGCAGATCTGATGAAGCAAGTGTTCCCTTGCAGTTCAGGAAGAGACCTCGGCAGAGGCAGAGCAGTTGGTGGGGGTGCAAAAGACCCTTTCCCCGGTACCCCAATGAGAGAGAGACTTTAACTTTCGTCCTGAAGGTTCTTCTTCTGGATTGATGTTAGAGGCCCCTGGGGGTGGTAGAAATTGTATTAATACTGTGTATTTATTTGCTTTTTAGTTTCTATAGTTTTTATTCTGTTAGTAATAAATTGTGATACAGTTCCCCCATACTGAGTTGTGCCTATCTGAAAACTTCTCTTTCACATTGAAGCAAATTGTGGGGGAACTTGGAAACTGGATTTTTTGGGAACTTTGGAAACTGGATTTTTTGGGAACTTTCAAACCACTACACTATAGCAGCTCAGACAATAATTAACAATGTTGAATCAGGAACAGTGACATTTCATAGAATATTCACTTATTGAATAGTTTGTTGAAACCAAATAAACAAAATGTTCAAGAAAGGAGAGACTGACTAGTTTCAAAGTCCTGAAATCTTTGTTCAACAGGTATCCAAATGAAAGATTTTTTCATTTTTTTTGAAAATATTCTAGAAAATGTCTCAAAATTTCACTTGTGAAATTCCTTGGTGATGTTTTGGTCTTTCCTTTCCTGGCCCTTTACTTGAAATTGATGAAAAAAAGGGAAAAAAGGGACATGGAAAGCAAAAATAAGACAACCGTAACCTCTCTTTTCTCATAGTATGGTTATGTAAAAAGACAAGATTTCCAAAGCCCAATATTTTTTTTAATATAAGAGGCTTGGTCTTTTTAAGGTCCAAAAGATTTGTTACTGAAAACTGCCAGTGAAGTTCTAGAAACAGATTTTTTCTTATCATCACTGTAAAAACAATTATTTTGACAGTGTGTATTCTAGCCATGTGTATTGTATGTACATTAAAGAAGTATGTGTATACTTGCTTTAATTTTCTTGTACGATCATTTCTAATTCTTGCCTCCATTCAATCCTCCTCTTCCTCCACTCTCGTTTCATCCGGTTCTGTTTTTCTATATTTTTTACTCACCTTGAGGTTTAAAATAGTGAAGGCTGTCTTCTGGTTTTTACTGCAGAGGGGGACACAAAGAGCTTTTATGCTGATTGTCACTCTGTGTGGTGAGGAAGGAAGAGCGAACCGGTAGAGGTGAGACAACCAAGGCGCAGAATGGGGAGATGGTCCTGCTCCTGCCCTCTATAATTTGCAGACTATTTTAGACACTAAAATTGTGACAGCTTGCTCTTGTAATAAAGATGTTAACAAGAAGAGAAAATGACATTAATTTAATCTATTCTTGCAGGTCATGCTGAAATAAGACTGTGATGATACAAAATTATAATAATAAATATGGTAGTAATTTCACAATTCTTTACAGATAGTATTCACTATCTTTTCACATGCAAATGTCCTGTCTCGTCCTTCACAACAGTGATTTTTGGTGCCATCCAGACTCTAATTCAACATCTTCTAATAGTTGATTCCATAATTACTTTATATGTCAAGAACAACGTAAAATACTAATCTGGATTAAGATCTCAAGATGGCTTTACTTTTACTAATCTTTCCCCTGAGCCTTCCCCTCAGGAACATTTCAGATCTAGACATTTTTCATGTTTTCAGAAGCAAATTAGGTCATCAGTATTCTCAGCTCATAGTATATTAATAACCAAACAGTTTACCAAACACAAAGTATTGTAAAAAAAATTTAAAGATATTTTTGTATGAATGAAAGTGGTGATTTGATTTGTTGGTATTTTTAGTAGCCAGACAAACCTGACACATTAACTCCCAAATCCTGAAAACTTTATGGGCAAATGATTATTTAAATCTGAAAGGGATATAGTTGCTTAAAATTCAGCACTTTTAGAAGTTCCTCATTCAGTCAAAGAAATACCATCTCTTCTAGAGACTGATTCAAACAGCAGTATTAAAATTATTGAAAAAAATTATAATCTAATCTAAAATTTCAATTCCAGTCTAAATATAAAAATGAGAATTGTCATCACAGTATCTCTATTTTTTTCCAGATTAGTTTATTTTAGAATGATTTCCAGTAAGCAGTATTTATGACATACACTGGGATTGTCATCGTCTCTATTGAACTAAAACTACTGAGTGACACCTCACAGGCAGGAGCATTCTGTGACTACTTTGCTCAACAATGAGCCCTTCTAGCATAGCTTCAGCAGCACCATCCCCACCATGTGTTTTGTTGAGTTTACACCTTCTGTGTAATCTGATAGATACAGAGGGTGGAGCTCAGCCCCTGCATTCTGCTTAATAGCTTCAATTACAGGTGGAAAAGCATACGGTATGTAAATCAGTACACACTAGATGTGATATAATTGCAAGGTCAGTGTGGACAATGTTTTGCTGAAGTGCTGCTGTAAGTGAATAATTTCAATGATGAAAGTGTATTTTTTCATATTTGAGAGCTAACATACTGAACTGGTCTTTCAGAAACCTTGCTTCAATTGCACTGTAATGTTAGACTGCAGAGAAATAGTAACAGCTAGACTTCCCCAACTTCAACAATAAATACCTAACTCAGCAGGTAATGTGACCTGTAGCTACTCATAATTGTACTAGGATTTGAAATACAGTGCTCTTACATTTAGGATGGGGAGTCATAGGAGAGGACACTGGAAAGATTTGACAGTCCTAAGCAAAGATGGTAAGAGAGTAATATCTACTCACCTGGGACAGTGAAAGTATTGAAGAAGAGTGCTGAAATATAACACAGTTGGTGGGCCCTGGTCCATGTACCTCCTTCAAGAGCAAAGTTTCAGGATCCTATATGTGTTTTGAAAAGATAACTATGCTTTTCTGTAACAATTAAATTGATTTCAACTATTAATATGAGCCATATGTAATCCATCCAATTTAGCTTTCATCTAATATCAGGATTTATTTCAGTTTACAACTTGCGCTGACTTATCAATTAAGATCTCATCTGATGTATTCAGGCAGAAATTGTCAAGATATTGAATTTAAAATACTTTTAAGCATTTTTACAGGAGATTTACAGAAAGGTCCCTTGCTCTCCTTTGAAGCACCGATTATTCCCATAAAACAATTCAGCATCAATTTGTTCTTTCATTTAAGTGTAAAGTAGGTGATTCAGTGAACAGTTGCTTACAGACTTAAATGCAGAAGTACTAATGATTTTAGCAGAATTGCTCTTTTCATCAGAGAAATACATATAATAATGAAGAACCACAGCAGTCAAGAGTCAAGATATAAAAAGAAAATCTGACAAGATCGTAACAAAGGGATAAACAAAGAATATTAACTGTATATAAATAAGTCTGTGATCATGTGGAATACTTGAGAGCAACATCTAGCAACATCTTTCATTATCTGCAGCTATCTGTCTTTTTCATCATTGCGATTTGCAATGTGAACTCTGAGATAACTATTTAAATTATTTACTCTGTTTTCATAGTTCTGATTTATTGAGGTGTGTTGAATTAAGCTGGTTACTACCCAATAACTTCTGCTGAACACCACAGTTACTCTTTCGCTTAACTTAACTTTGCTGTTCCACATAGTTTATTTCCTGTTCCACATATATTACTTCTGATTTATTAAGTTCAAGAATGTAAGTATCTGGGTAAAAAGGGTGTTTGTCAGCAAGGACTTAATTTACTACACATAAGTGCCATTAGTCATTACTACTCTTATACTGCAAAAGACTTGAGTTAGCCTTTCAAGTAACACCATTTGTAACTAGATAGAGAAGGTCAGGAAAAAACCAGCTCACTATTCAAACCAGCGGTAGCAGGAACCATTCCTGGAAGGAAGCAGCCAATGTGACCTGGTATGGTTACCTTCCTTCCTTTTCCTCCTTCCCATTTGCTTTTCACTGCAATGCAATGACTTTTCCTTAACTGGCTGGGAGAGCAGGAGGAAACCAAGCCCTACAGGAAGCTCTATCAGACATGTTATATGCACTGTAATGAAATAAATGAATTAAATAACATAAACCTAAACAAATTAGTTTCAGTTATAAAAGCCTGTGGAAAGTTTCTACTTTTACAGGAGAAGTTGAGAGGAGATTTTTTAAAAAATTTTACTTCTTTTCTTAAAGCTCAGCTTGCTGGTTTTTAATGCAAGACCAAAATTTTCAAATTTTGCAGAAGAAACCCTTCTTTAATCAAAAGAGAAAAATGTGCATAGTGAATTGACATCTCTTTCAGATTAGCTTCCTTTCTCTTTCAACTGTTTAGTTGGGAACAAATATATTATGCACTATGATTACAGACAAGAACAGTGACATTGAAAAAATAAATAGCTAATTGAGCAAGGTGGTTTTTTACACTATGGCTCAAACAGTGAAAACAAAGAACCCCCGAAAACATGCTGCTGGCATCAGTATTCCCTTCTGCATGACAGCAAGACTCACGCTCTTCCCAGCTCAAGGAAGGTGATGCTTTCTCTTAAACCCATGCACCATTCTTTGTTCTATTGATATTTAAGTGATAGTAATTTATGCAAAATAAAATCGATTTTCATGATCTTTTATAGATCGATAATGGGAATCACTGAAAGAGAGAGAAAGACAACTAGAGACACCAGAAGCCCTTTAGTGGCCATTGAACACTGAACATCATGTCTGCACGGACACAAAGGATTCCCCCGTGGCTAGTAAGAAATGTTTAAAGTAGTTACTTGCATGTTATTACTGCATTACAAGGAGTACTAATTTTATTAATGCATTTGGATAAACATATTTTAAAATTGTCTGTTCTTCTGTTGATATCAGCCTCCTCCAGACAGAAGAAAAGGTTTTCTTAAAATGACAGTAATAACAAGAGTAAAACAAATTTGCCACATAAATGAAATAATTGTAATCAAAGAGTGGAGTTATCACACTAAGAGCATTTCAGTGAACAGGTGAATTCTGTGTATAACATAATCAAATTGTCAACATTGTTTAGTCTAGTCCTACTTTTATTAATTTCCTGGATGTTCTGAATAATTTAAATCATCATTAATTGAGTAATGAAACATTCAGGAAAGTTCAACTGGAATAAAAATTTTCTAGGCACAATTTCCACTTGTGCTTGTTAATATGGATTACATTAGATTCAAAACATTAGTAAAAAGTCTGAAAGACTATCAGAAGAAAACTGGTATTTATGAGTGAGTGGTGCTTAAACTCTGAAGTTACTTTAAAGGGCTTGGTAACACCTAGTATCAAAGTGCCAATGAGATTCCTTTTACACAAGTTACACAAGAAATAGAAACCTGGGGAATTTCCCAAAGAGGAATATCCAAGGTCTAGAAGAAAGAGGTGTCTCTTTTATAGAAGATCATTCCTTGTGAACATTTAATTTGCTGATATCACTGAGTGACAGTGAGGAAAAGCTGGTAGCAAATAAAAGTTTTTTATGTTGTCCTTGTCCATCAGCTTTTGTCTTCTTCAAGTTCAGTGATCCTATTTGGGTCCAGGGAATCTATTCATGTTCAATTAGGCCCAGCCCAGGCTCAGGAAAAGAACCAATTCTTTCAGGCGGGGCAGGCAGCCAGTCATGGTGAGGAGGGCAGCAACAAATATTGCAAAATGAGACAAAGAACATCTGTTTGCCCAGGGTGGGCAGGCACGTGCACCCAGAAGGCTACCCTGCAGTCCAGCAGGTTGATTAAGTTAACTCTTTGCTGGAAATATTGCTCTTGGTCATTAATCGTGATCTTACTTTTTGTCCAGATTTATTTTTTTCTGTGAGAACTTAATCAGTCTTAAAGAATAGCCATTCCAACTATGCAGCTGCTTTTTCTTTGCCTTACTTTATATTCACAGACTGGTCTTAACAATGTGCACTACAAAGAGGAGAATAGGAAACAATAGGTTTAACCAGATGTTCTGATAAAAGATAACATTGAAAAAATTATTATTCTTTAAAATAGAAGCTGATGAAGCAAAAACAGACAGTCTAAATAACATCATTCCGAATGGTAGAGGTGGACAAATGATGCCAGAGTACATTATTCCCCTCCACTGGATGAAAGTGACTTTCAAGGACTGATTAGCTCTGTGTCTGAGAGGGTTAACCCCCTGCCTGTTATAACAAGTGCCTCTGAAAGGGAGAGCTGATCTGACAACTAGCTATGCCAACCATGAAGTTATTTCAATACTTTCTCTGCTAACAAGTTGATTAATCCCATCATCATTTTGAAAACCCATTTTATATTGAATAAATCATATTCTAATAAAGAGCATTTAGGAGGTGTAAAACTTTGACTTCTTCTCAATGATGCTATCAGCTCCTCTGCAAATTTTACCATTTCTGGCTCTCTGCAAGTTCTGTGTGCTGAAGATGATGTTTTTTCACACTGACTGAAAAGCTTAATTTTAAAAATAAAGTCTTTAATATCCTAATGACAAAGTCACATTATGAATCTTCTGCAGTGAAAACATACCAATTTTACTGTAAACACCAATGTTAAATGACTTCATTATTTCTATTCTTTCTCCTCATTTTTCCCCTTGCTAATATTATTATACCAAATGTGATACAAACAAATGACTGCTGCCTCTGAGACCACATGACAAATATCACAATGCACAAGGGAAAGTTCAAACAGAATGTTTTGCATTTGCAGCATCACCTAATTGTTTGAACCATGTAGACAGCCATGAGGAAGAAAAGAGGCTCCAGTTAGCTAGGGAAAGTTCTCATTTATGCACTCAGAAATGCAAAGATTTGGAGAATACAGTGGAATTGCAATAAGGCAAATTATAAACGTCACAATAAGCATTTTGTTTTTGTAGCACAGTTCCTATAATGACATAACCTTTAAAATCATCCTGAAACCCATGAAAAATAACGCAAAGAAAAAGACAAATCTCTATTTTTAATAATATAAGTCCAGAATTTCATGTACATTTAAATAAAAATTGCTCTTTAGGGCATGGCTATTTTGTAATGAGGAGTTAGCCTAATAACTTAGAAGAGATAAACCCAGACAAAATTAATAAGTAGCATATCAGAGAGAAAAGGGTACATCAGTAACAATCAGAAAGGTTGAAATCCCTATATTGTACATAACTGATAAAACTATATAAATCAAATATATCCCTGGAAGTTGGGAAGTGGAGATGTTCTTTCTTTAACTTTCAGATAGAATCCCTTTGCCTGCACTAAAAGAGGGGTCCTTTAGCTTACAGTAGTTGTGAACCCTTGAAAAAACGTCTCATGGATATTCTGGTTATACCACACTTCTTATTCACAAGTGAGGTGTCAGCCCATCTATCAAGGAGGGAGGTTAGTGGGTGAAGAGATGAGTGGCCAGTCAGGCTGGGACAGTTCAGTTCATCTGGAAATTGAGGTTTCATAGATGCAAAGGCTTCAGGTACTTATGCAAAACCCTTCTCTAGGTAGAAATGGGAGTTTCATCCCCTAGTGGGTTATTTTCACTTTTTAATTTTTCCCAAGCACAGAAAGCCTTTTTACCTTGCCTTCCAAATGGACAGTAGTCAATCAGAGAGCAGTGTAGATGGCACCATTGCAACTGCCTGTTGCGTATGTGGGGGAAACAAGTGTAGAAAGGGGAGATCAACTTTAAGGAAGCCCAAGTAGTATTCAAAGGTGTAGCCATAAAAGATGTCCTTCTTGCAGAGATTGGCCTTTTCTCATATGTGCAGTGTAGTTATAGGAAACATGTCCTTGGACCACTGTGGATAAATAAGTCTACACCGCTTATCAACCAGCTAGAGAGAGAAGTATCTTGGTGGTGGGCTAGTGGGAACGGGAAAAGCAGAATAACTTAATTTTTATCTTTCTTGCCTATTGTGGGCGTCTCTACTAATCTTTTTGTTGTCAGTTTTTGAGTTTAGGAATAAATAATTGCATTTGCTTGTACTAGCAGTGATTTCAAAGTGACCCATTTCTACTTGTGGTGTGCCTTAAATCTGTAGTCCTGAGGTAACTCTGAAGCACATTGTTCCAAGCAATATACCATGCAATTGAAGATACCTTCCTTCACCTACAAGTCAGCAGCAGTATTAAAGGGACAATCTTCTCATCACTGTGAAGAGTCAGGAGAAGGTGTCCTGACCGAAAGAGGTCATGGTGTATATTTGTGAACCTTGAGGGCTTGAGATGTTCCTCTGTAATGGTTTCAGCTTTGCTTTAATCTGGGTAAGAGGGCTTTAGTAACAAAGATTTTGCAGCACCAACAATTTTTTTTTCTCTACCTTGCGTTCAAGAAGCTACCACTCCAACGGTCCCTCATGTGAAATTCTGGATCTATGCCATGTTTTACTGTAAATCCATGCAACATCACAGGCTTTGTTGCAATAACCTTGGAACAAGGCTCGTGTCCTTTTTCCTCCCTTGTTTCTTTATTATCAGATAAAGCGTCCTACAGATAGGCATCAAGTCACAGCCTGGACTCAGGTCTGTCCTCTGCCTAAGGGAATTCAAGCCCAGAGTATTTTTAAGTTTTTTAAGATATTCAATTAGTTAAGCAAGATGCTATTTACCTGGAACTCTGAAAATTTTTATGGTATGAACGTGGAGACATTCCACTAAGGGCTATTTTACATTTTTAAGATCTCATATTCTTAACTAGCCTTTTTCAGGGGATGAACACACCTAGTTAAAGACATATTTTCTTTTCTTAAAATTTAATTACAAATGTGTTTCATTTGTCCTATCTTGTACTTCTTAAACTAGAGGAAAGGAGCACTATCACAGTAATAGCCATGACTAGAAAAGAAGAAAATAAAAGCTGGAAGTTCTAATCAAAACTGTAATCAGAAAGATGACAAATGGTGAAGACTATTAAATTTTCTTTGCTCCCTTGATGAATTTAATAAAGAACTAATCAAAGATCATTAGAGGGCTTTTGTGCTTGGTGTGCATTGTAACCAGATTGCAATTGGAATTTATGTTTTAGTGGTTATCTAGTGTTGAATTGGACCTTTAAATACAGAAAAGAGACATTTTTAGCATTTTTCTTTGAAAATATTTATTTTAAAATGTCAAACCATGGTATGTTGCTTCTATGCTTTACACAGTAAAGCAAAGCTTATTTCCTTGTGGTTAGAAATTTTAAAATTAGTTTCAGTGTTTAGTTTGAATTTTCTGGTGATCTTTGATTCTTTCTTCCTTTAATTTTGAAGGAAAATTAGAAAAGAGACATTCCCTTACCAGGCAGTTATGTAAGTAATCTGATTGCTAGGACTATTGACAACCTATAGAATTCCATAATAACATGGAAATTCTCTTTTTGCAAATCTGTAGGGTTAATTTAGCATTCTTAAATTTTAAAGTGTGCTTTTTTGACCTTATTTTTGTATTTCATATTTGATGCTGAAGTAATAATACTTGATAGATGCAGCAACTGAAGGTGTATTTTTTTTTCTTCTGGCTCTTGATATCTGCAGTCTTAGGTTGGATGATGAAAGAGAGATTGTACTTTCCTTTGGTTGAAATATAATTAAAAGAATACTTGAATATGCTGGAAGAATGTGTATACTTCAAATACCTAATTTATAGATAGCAAAAGTAATTATATGAAAAAATATCTTCAAGCTCTTTTTAAAGTAACTCTTTGGAGGGTCTAGTTAGTTGATGATCTATAGCCAACCGGTTGGTTATGACAAGGGATAGGAGCTAACTGTTGATTTCATCTGTACTCACCCTTTGTGTCACCTGGGCAGTTTCTGAATCACTAGTTGGAAAGTGCTTAGAGTAGTGTGCTTATAATAGCTGACCTCAACATCTGATCCCTAAATTAGGGAGATTTCTTGCAGTAATGTGCAAATATTAAAATAACAAAAGAATTAAGAGTTGTGGATCTGCTGTTACAGAATAATGTGGAATCTAAAAGTGGTCTAATATGACACTTCATCATTTCTGTGGGAACAACATAGGTATTTGAAGTAAAATTGTTAAGATTGCGATAGACACATGAAAATTTGTATATATATAAATGCAGAAACAGATCAGCTGTTCAGGTAATCAGAAAGAAACCACATTATCCTGCAATATCTAACACAGATGCAACTATATCCTGTTGTTTGAATGTACAGTGTCCAAAAGTATGCATAAGCTTTTCAATAGAAAAATTGTTAAAGGAAAATGGGATATTAGCCTCCAAAATAAGTGCATGATAGTTTTTGGAATAACTCTGTCTAAGACTAATAAGATGTAAGATCAGGATCAGACTTCACAGTTAGCTTTGACTTGATTCCATATTTTTGAGAAATTGAAAGTAAGAGAAAGCTTGGCCTCTGTGAATTAGCATGGGATGTAAATTACTACCTGTGTAATGAATAGGTCAATAATTTCAAAGCTAATGTGACTCAACCACATCATCAAATCTATAGACATTGGATAATGTCAGATAATGGTGAAATCCTAGCAGAAACACCTTCTGGCCTTCAATCTGCATAAACTGTAATTGTCTGCAAGCAATAAATAATTTCAGTCTTTTCACAGTGAAAGAGCAGATTTCCGAGAATTACAGACTTATTTGGATGTGAAGGTCCACTCAAGTACAGGGGCAGCCCCTGACCCTTCAGCGACATGCAGAAATGCTTGCACCCATTCTGCTTTCTCTGCCTCCCACTGGGAGCTTGGTCTGTGCAGGACGAAAAACCATGGAGTGACCTGTGCCATGAGCACTGCTTGAATTTCTTCTTGGAGTGACCTGTTAGGTTGTGCTGCAGAGGGGTCCATGAGCAAGTGAGGGTGGCTGCATGTGGTTAGCTGGGGGGCACAGGAGGGACACAGGGAGTGGGGTTACACTCAGCACAGGCACAGTGTTCAGGTCCCATTGTGAGCAGGAGAGGAGAGGGAAAGACCACAAACCAAATACCTCACTTACCTTCCTCACTACAGATGTTTTAACTACTTTTTGTACTCTGTGGTGTTGAACATATATGTGAACTGCTCTATAACCCTACATTTTGCCATCCTGTCTTGAAGGTTGTGGAACAAGTTAAAAAAGAGGTTTTACATTCCAAATGTGGGAATATTGACAATGGGAAAATAATGCCATGAAAACCGCAGTTTGGGTTTTTTCCTAGAAACACTATAAAATAACACTACTCTAACACCAGCATTTTTCCAAATGTACTCTTAAAAATAGAATCACAGAATCATTTAGGTTGGAAGAGACCTTTAAAACCATCGAGTGCAACCACTAATGGAGCACTACCAAGTCCACCACTAAACCATGTCCCTAAGTGCCACATCTACAAAGTCTTTTGAATACCTTCAGAGATGTTAACCACTTCCCTGAGCAGCCTGTTCCAAAGTTTGACAACTCTTTTGATGAAGAAATTTTTACTAATATCCAATCTAAACCTCCCCTGGCACAACTTGAGGCCATTTCCTTTTGTCCAATCACTTATTACTTAGGACAAGAGACCAACCCCCACCTTGCTGAAACCTCCTTTCAGGTAGTTGTAGAGAGCAATCAAGGTCCCCCTGATTCTCCTTTTCTTCAGGCTAAACAACTCAAGCTCTTTCAGCTGCTCCTGACCCTTCACTGGTTCTGTTGCCCTTCTCTGGACATGCTCCAGCATGTCAATGTCTTCTTTGTTGTGAGGGGCCCAAAACTGAACACAGGATTCAAGGTGCCACCACTGCTGAGTATGGAGGGACAATCACTTCCCTAGTCCTGTAGGCCACAGGATTTCTGATACAAGCCAGAATGCCATTGGCCACCTGGTCACACTGCTGGTTTATGTTCAGTCAGTTGTCGATCAGCTGCCCTAGATCCTTTTCCACCCAGCAGCTTTCCAACCTCTCTGTCCAAGACTGTAGTACTACCTGGGATTATTGTGAGCCAAGGGCAGGACGCACCACTTAATCTTGTTGAACCTCATACAATAGCCCTCATCCATGGATCCAGCCTGTCCAGATCTTTCTGTAGAGCCTTCCTGCCCTCCAGCAGATCAACACTTCCACCCAGCTTGGTATCATCTGCAAACTGACTGAGGTGCACTCAATCTCCTTGTCCAGATCATTCATAAAGATACTAAACAGAATTGGCCCCAATACTTAGCCTTGGGGAACACCTCTAGTGACTGGTCATCAGCTGGATTTATCTCCCTTCACCACCACTCTCTGTGCCTGGCCATCCAGCCAGTTTTTTACCCACTGAGCAGTACACCCATCCGAGCCATGAGTAGCCAGTTTCTCCAGGGGAATGTTGTGGGAAACGATGTCAAACACTTTACAGAAGTCCAGGTAGACACACACACAGTCTTCCCCTCATCCACTAAACGAGTCACCCTGTCATAAAGGAGGTTAGTTTAGTCAAACAGTACCTACCTTTCATAAACCTGTACTGACTGGGCCCAACTCCCTGGTTGCCCTGTACATGTCATATGATGGAACTCAGGATGATCTGCTCTATGACCTTCTCTGGCACTGAGGTCAGCCTGACAGGCCTGTAGTGGTCCAGATCCTCCTTCTGACCCATTTCTGTAGGTAGACATCACATTTACCAACCTCCAGTTATCTAGGACCTCTCCAGTTAACCAGGACTGCTGGCAAAAGATGAAAAGTGGCTCAGTGAACACTTCCACCAGATCCCTTGGTACCCCTAGATGGATCCCATCTGCCACCATAGATGTGTGTGGGGTAGCTGAGGAAAAGACTGGGGTACTTAATGTCTTCTTTGCCTCAGTTTTTTTTTAGTAAGACCAGTTGCTCTCTGGGTACCCAGGCCCCCAAGCTTTAGGCTTTCTAATTTTCTCCCTGCATAACCTCACATCTTTGTAGTTCTCCTGAGTTGCTCGCCCCTTCTTCTAATGGTCATAAACTAACTCTCCTTTTTTTCCTGAGTTCCAGACAAAGCTTTGTTCATCCAGGTTGGCCATCTTCCCTGATAGCTTGTCTTTTGGCACATGGGGACAACCTGCTCATGTACCTTTCAGATTTCCTTTCTGAAGAATATCCAGCCTTCCTGGACCCCTTTGCCCTTCAGGACTGTCTCCCAAGGGACTCTGTCAACCAGGTCCCTAAACAGGCCAAAGCCTTCCCTCCAGAATTCCAAGGTGTCAGTTCTGCTGGCACCCCTCCTTACTTCTATGAGAATCAAAGGTTCTCATAACTTTAGGATCACTGTGCCCAAACCAGCTTCCAATCATCACACCACCCACAAGTCCTACTCTGTTTGCAAATGACAGCTCTAGTGTGGCACCATCTAGTTGGCTCCCTCACCAGCTGTATTATCTTCCACACAATCCAGGAACCCCCTAGATTGCTTCCTCTCTGCTGTGTTATGATTCCAGCAGACATTTGGTAAGTTGAATAATAGAATCATAGAATCATAAAACGATTTGGTTCAGTAGATGACTATGAATATCACAGAATAGCAGAATGTGCTGAGTTAGAAGGGACCCACAAGGGTCATCAAATCCAACCCTTAGCCCTGCACAGGGCCATCCCCCAGAGTCACACCATGTGCTTGATTGTCCAAATGCTTCTTGAATTCTAGCAGGCTTAGTGCTGTGATCACTTCCCTGGGGAACCTGTTCCAGCATCCAACCACCCTCTGGGTGAAGAACCTCTTTCTAATATCTAACTTAACCCCCACCCGACACAACTTCAGGCCATTCCCTCAGGTAAGATCATCTAGTTCCAACCCCCCTGCTGTGGACAGGAACCCCTTCAACTAGACCAGGTTGCTCATAGGCCCATCCAACCTGGCCTTGAATATCTCCAGGGATGGGGCATCCACAGCTTCTCTGGGCAACCTGTTTCAGTGCCTCACCACCCTTGCATAAGGAATTTCTTCCTAATATCTGATCTAAACCAACTCTCAAATTGAACCCATTCCCCTTTGTTCTGCCCCTATATGCTCTCATAAATGGTCTTGCCCCTTTTTTCCTGTAAGTTCCCTTCAGGTACTGAAAGGCTGCTGCAATTTGCTCACCCGGAAGTCTTCTCAAAGGAGAGGTGCTCCATCCCTCTGATCAGCTTGGTGGTCCTCCTCTGGACTTGCTCCAACAGGCCAATGTATTTCCTGTGTTGAGGACCCCAGAGCTGGACACACCGTTCCACGTGGGGTCTCACCAGAGCTGAACAGTGGGCCAGAATCACCTCCCTTGACCTGCTGGCCACACTTCTTTTTTTATGCAGCCCAGGATACATTTGGCTTTTTGGGCTGCAAGTGCACATTGCATATCCAATCTCTTGTCTACCAGCACTCTCAAGTCCTTCTCAGCAGGGCTGCTCTTGACCTATTCGTCCTCCAGCCTGTATTGATGCCAGGAGTTGCCCTGAGAAATGTGCAACGCCTTTCATTTGGTCTTGTTAAACTGCATGAGATTCCCAAGGATGTACTTCCTGAGCCTGTCTAGGTCCCGCTGGATGGCATTCCATCCTTCAAGTGTGTCAACAGCACCACTCAGTGTCATCTGCAAATTTGCTGAGGGTGCACTCAATCCCTCTATGTTATTAATGAAGATATTAAATAAGACTCACTTCAGTACAGACCCTTAAGAAACACCACTCTTCACTGATGCCCACTGGGACTCTGAGCCATTGACCATTACTGTCTGGATGTGACCATCCAACCAATTCCTAATCTGTCTAACAGTCCACTGCTCAATCCATCACTCTCTAATTTGGAGATAAGGATATTGTGGGGGGCCATGTCTTACAGAAGTCCAGATAAATAACATCTGTAGCTCTTCACTTATGCACTGAGACAGTTACTCCATCGCAGAAAGCCACTAGGTTCGTCAAACAGGATTTTCCCCCCTGGTGAAACCATACTGGCTGTCTCGAATCACCTCCCTGTTCTCCCTGTGCCTTAGCATAGCTTCTAGGAGGATCTTTTCCATGATCTTCCCAGGCACAGAGGTGAGGCTGACAGGTCAGTAGTTGCCAGGGTCACTCTTTCTTTCACTTTTTTCTCTTTTTTCCAGTCACCCAGGACTTCCCTTGACTGCCATGACTTTTTGAATATCATGGAGAGTGGCTTGGCAACTACATCAGCCAATTCCTTCAGGACTCTGGGGTGCATCTCATTGAGTGCCATAGGCTTGTGCACATTCAGGTTCCTCAGGTGGTCATGAACCTGATTTTCACTTACAGTGGGAGGGACTTAGCTCTCCCAACCCCCATCCTGCTGCCCATCCACTCAAGAGGTGTGGAAAGAGAGGCTGTCATTGAAGACTGAGGCAAAAAAGTTAAGTACCTCAACCTTCTTCTCATCCCTTGTTGCCTGTTCAGAAGCATTGTTTATCAGAGAGGGTATGCCTTCTTTAACCTTCCTTTTTGATTAATATACCTGTAGAAGCCCCTTCTGTTATTCTTTGCATCCCTTGCCAGGTTTGGTTCCATGAAGTCCCCCACGAGACTTATCCCAGCCGCTTATAGAAGATTTTGCTTCTTTGCCCTGTTTGCATAGTCTGTAAAAGACTCCCACCTGGATAGCTGCAGTATGGAGATAATCACATTCCTATCAACAGTAATAAGCATGGTATGTCACCATTTATGCTTGTTTGTAAATTATTTGAATGACTGTACTCACCACATGGCACAGTACTACAGAATAGGTTTTAAGGACACAGTATCTTTTAGGTGTTCTTTCCCATGTAGAAGGAACACTGAACCAGAGACATAGTTCCTTCTAGTTTATAATCCATGAATACAGAAGACATGGAGTGAAGCAGTTATGGTGTGTGGGCAGCTGCATCATGCTCCTGAGTCCTGTAATGTGCCAAGTGAAAACATGGTCTGTGATGAGTGTAGGCTAGGTTGTTGTAGCAGACGTACGATGTGAAATCCTACCTACAGAGTACAGAACTGCTGCAGGGTTCCTCTGAACGACACCTAGATGGAATCTGAGCATGTTCCCAAGAAAGCACAGTCAAGCTTGCTTTTATAATTCCCAGAGAGCCACCACTATCCTCAGCAAAGTCTTTCAGGGACTAATTAACCTCATTATGGAAGAGCCATACATAATTTTAAGCTTGAATTTGCCTTGGTTCAACTTCCAGCAGTTGATGGTTGTTGTACCTTTCCTTGGCAGACTGCAGAGGTCTTTATTACATTTTTGATTCCTATTATAGACACTTGTAGATAGTGATGAAGGTACCCCTTAATATCTACCGTTATCTGCAGTTAGCTAAATGTCATTCTGCTAGGGTACAGAGAAGGAAAGAGAGGGAATTCCCATGTTTTTTAAACCCTGGGAGATGTACAGCATATTTAGTCTTTTGCTCTAGAACATATTTATCACCCTTTATTTATGAAAATCTTTTCTTTAAGTCCCAGGTCTTGTGTACATTCCTTCTAGTTTGACTAAAAAAATCCAATAAGGAATGATAGACCTGCATCTATTATTCACTTCTATTTTACTGGGGGATTTTCTAAGTGCACCTGAATGTACAGACACTGTGGAGGCCAAGGACTGAATACACCCTGAATTTGAGATGTTAACAGATTGATTTTATTTTCTTTTTTATATAACTGTCACTACTTTAAATCTATTTGGTCTTCTCTTCAAGAGAAACAAAGGTCATTCCAACTCTCCCTAAGAAATCAAGGGCTTCCAAAGGAAACAAAGAGATAGATGTAAAAT
Organism: Corapipo altera; assembly: GCF_003945725.1. NCBI lineage: Eukaryota > Metazoa > Chordata > Aves > Passeriformes > Pipridae > Corapipo > Corapipo altera. Next base: position 20,568,554 of record NW_020884878.1, on the reverse strand, counting down.
AAAACATCCTCACCTTGCAGCAGCAGGAGAGGCTCAGTGTGTTTGTGCGTGCAGCTGTGCCCTCCTGAATCAGGCACATCACTCTTGCAGCAGTGTTGGCACCACTGATGCTCCCAGATCCTTTTGGAGGCAGAGGAACGAGGGATAGGAGCTGATGGCAGAGGAGGGGAAAAGCCTCTCCCTGCAACAGTGGTAAGGAAGAACAAAATCATTGCCCTGGATCTGCACTCAGTGTCAGGTTTGCTTTTGATGTGCTGGAGATGGAGGCTGCATGTTGCTTTGAGCTCAGGCTGCTGTGTGAAACTGTCCTCTCAGCAGGCAAACATGCCTCTGGCTGTGGAAAGCATCCCGCATCCCTGTTTTGGGTACCTGCACTGTTCTATGCCATTCCCTATGCCATTCCCACTGCTACATTAGGGCTTTCTGTTCCTTCAGTGAGAATGGAAAAAACAGTTCAGGGTCATGCCCAACTGTTATAGTGCTTTCCATCTGGAAATCTCAGGGTCCCTTACCAGGGTCACCTTCACAGGTTAAACCTAGATTTAACTGGCAGCAAAACCCTGGTCCTACCTTACTGTTAGCTCTATGACTGATGATTATTTAATGTCTCCTCTATTGTTCACCTGGGATTGTATTGCAATGCAGTAAGTATAAGCACAGCTACTTATGGATATAGCAGGAAAGGGATTTGTACCCACTCAGTATTTATTTCCAATCACTGTAATATTTTTAATTAGAGAAAATAATTAGAGAGCAAAAATAATTAGGAGATAAAAAATAGTAAAATTAGTTTTCTAGGCCTCTGTCATTATATCTAGGCAAAATAAGCCATGGTTGGAGAGAAAAGTCTATCTTCACATTTCCCTCAAAACACAGAGAAAGTAAAAAGGCATGGGACAAGTGAGAGGAAGCAGATGCAATGTTGTAGATTTCTTCCTATGCGTGGGAAACTGCTGCTGTGGAAGATATGTCTGTGTTTGGAGTCAAAGGTGTAATGGCAGCAGGAGCTCCAAGTTGCTGCTCAGATTGCAAGGGGCTGGGATATACTCTTGTTCCTGGACTGCTTACTCATGATGTCTTTGTTGCCAGAGCCAGCTATTTTAAAGCTGGAGTGGGTGTGTTTCTGTACGTTACAACACTCATGTTGCTCACAGACATAAGCACATGTGTGCACACGCATGCACACATACATGCACATATATACAGGAAGAGCTGCAATTTACCTATCCCTGCCTGCAGCCAGTGCTCATCAGTTTTGCTAACAGCATTGCACAAACAGGCTGAGTCGGCATACCCCTCCTGCCTCTTATACCCATGCTGACCTTACTATGCAAAACCAGTTATCTATACAATATGGAGTATATTGTTTAAAACTGCCCTTGTATTAAAAATCATCAGAGAACTCATTCTGACACAATTCTACAGTGAAATCAGTTGTGGGTTTGGTAGTCTGTTGTCTTGCATCATTTGTGACAGAGCAGAATTAATGCAAGATGCAACTTTTTCATTTTGTTTTGTTGTTTTTCTTTTTAATACATGAAGAGGTACCTTTCTCTCTCACTTCCTCTCCAGTTTGTGGGCCTCCTGGTACTACACAGCGGTAAATAAGTGTCTGTTGTTCAGATATTATTCACCTTTCCCTTTTGTTCTAGACAATTTTGTTGATACAGTGTGAGAAAACAACTCGAGAGATAGGGTTATAATGTTCATTTTTAAGAGCCGTAGTTAAGTGTTACATTTGTACTTCTGACTTGTTGTCTTCTATTGCATAATAAAAAGTGAAGAAGCCAAGTACTTTGTTGTATGAGTAGAAAATACTTGTGCCCACAATTTAACTCTTCAGACAATATATAGGAATTAAAGCATAATACATGTAGTTTTTCAAATTATAGAAGCCATTGTAGTACAACTTAAGTACACTGTAGTACTTCCTATAGTTCTGTGTCCCCAGCAAGCTGTTTTTCAGATATATCTTACTACTTTATACATTTAACTAACTTTTCTTTACTCAACAATTTATAGAAGCATAGCATGCTCAGCCTGTTCATAAATTAGGCAGTATAACTTTAATAGAAACCATGAAGAGGCTTGAACTGAATGTTCTCACTCATGTTTTAAAAATTACTGTAATTGAGTGCACAGTATTAGTAAGCATCTAATGGCCACTGAAGGCATTTTTTCTTACTTGTCTCCTTAAACATCTTGGTTAAATTATGCAGACAAAATTAGATTCCAGCCCTCTGCATAAACTCTGAAGAAATAATTAAGGAGTCAAATTAAATATTCCTGTTGAAAATAGGAAGAGTCTTGTTTGGTTTTAATATAAAATATCTTCTCATTTACAAATCTTCTGGGAAAAAAATAGAAAATATTTTTCTGAGCTTCTATCCTGTTGGTACATCAGGTACAACTTTAACACAACTCATCAGAGTAATTTGCTATTTACCATTTAAACCATGACAAAAGTATCTTAAAACTTCTTTTGTGCTCTTACCATTTTTTAAGGAGCACATTTATACACAAATTGCTTGGTATCTCTGTATCAAGGCTTTGATCTATGGCACTATCAATTGTTGGCTCAGGTACAAGAGACTGTAAAATATACAAAGCTGTCTGCTTTAGACTCCAGTTGAGGTTATAAAGGAGTCTGTTTATACACAGCCACTCGTTAGCTAAGTCAGTCAATATTTACATGTTACAAATATAATGCCTTCTTTATGTTAGATAAATTATTTAATTCAACCTCCATGAAACTTCCTTTCAAGAGACTAACATTTGCAAATAAATAACTTTTTAGTTCCTCAAATATAATCATAGGCTGAATACGATCCTTTCCTTCCTCTCTTTTTTATCCCAACTACTTGGTCAGCTTTGACAAAACATTAAGGAGTGCTTTAGAAATGATACAGAAAGACATTTATGATGTGTTGCCATACAATGTATTTTTTTTAAAATGTCATCAGGCTGGGCAGCCAGCTTCTGTGCTGTGTTACATATATTTTCCAAGTTTGCTGTTAATGCTATGTGCTGTAGTCTTAGTATACTATCATCCAAGAATTAAAGTTCAAGCCTATAAGACTTGGTAGCTGCTAGCATTACCAGCATGTGTCGTGCTGATCGAAATGCATATTGATGCATTACATGACATATGACTCTTGCTTAATGGCTTGGTTATGACTCTTGTTTCTTGATTAATGCTTTCCAATATATTAGAGCTAGAAGCAAGAGTGCCTTTCTCCATTTGTGCCTCACTTTCTGTAAGGACTTCTTGTTGATCTCTACAGAGCTCTGTGTCTTCTTATTATTTTAGTACTTGAGATGACACACAAATGTCATGATTGCAGATGATTATGACAATAAACAAGACAGTAGCAGCATCTCTCAGAAAGAACAAGGAATGAAGGGGAAAGGATTTCTGACCTTAAGTGTACACAAGAAAATACAGAACGGTGTTCATCATGTTTCCTGATACAGAGGGTGTTAAATCCTGAGCTCTAGTTAGGTTTCCAACATTCTAAAAAATAGTGTGGTTTTGGGGGTTGGGGTGTTTTTTACATTAAAGTAAATTCAGACTGCTTTCATTGTGTGACTAAGAATCTTTTTTTCTTCTTTTTGTATATGCACATAAAGAAAAATATTTTCCTGATATTAAGTATTTCTAGTAATTTTTTATATAGTTCTGTCATCCTTGTAACACTTCTGTGGTGAATTATGTTAGTGACATTTTTGTGTAAGTGTTTCAAGACATTTCAGAGATGTAAGAATGCAAGTGACATTACTTGCAGATGTCACCTCTGACAGTTTTAGAATTTTTATGTGTTTCTCTAGTAATGACTGTTATCTTGAGTATTATTATACCCAATAGCTTATTGTATATAGCCATTATTTCCTTAGTGAAAGTCCTTAGCACTATGACAATAATGCTGTGTATGTCCTAAATGGGTACATGAAAAGTGTTTTGTATGGGAAATGCAGACACAGATTAGGTTTCCCAATGCAAACAGACATACTCTACAGAGTAGAGTAGAACATAAAGCAGTATTTTCCATTTTGTGCCCCTTAAAAAAGGGAGAAAAAAATATTGTTAGTGTTGCCTCATCCTGAATCTTCTGTTTGTGAATATTCCTAGAAATTCCACTGTTGCTAGTGATTTATCAGCGCTTGAAAGATTTATGACCAACCTACTTTTCATTTTCTTTCGCAGTTTATCCACTTACTGAAATAGAAACCCAGGAAAGAAGCATAAAATTAAACATATGCAGGTGAATTGTTAGAAGGAGAAATGTAACCAAAAGAGCATGGTCCAATTGACTTGGCATGCTCCTGAGATATCTGAAGACCTGAGGCAAACCTCCCTCACAAAGGTTTACTGGCTCCTAGCAAGCTGAAAGGATCACTTGTGTGACCTGCAAACAGACTGAGTCCTACCCTGGTCCCTCAGGAGGTCATGTCTCCGGTCTGGGTTCCCCTCCACCAGCCTGCTGTCACCACTCACAGACCCCAGACACAGCAGGCAATGCATCGCTATGGTTAAAGGCTCTTTGCTCCCTACTCAGCTTGTAAGGGTGAAATCAGGCTGGGTGACAGAAGTTTGTGAGACCAAATGAAATAGGATGGGCAAAAAAAATCTTGTGTATAGTGAGGGGTAAGAAAGGAAAGAGGAGGGAGGAGGGCATAGGGGAAAGAGGGATTATTTTGAGGTTGTCTGTAAATCTGCAGTGATTTGGTGTTTGAGACTTATCTCCTATCAAAATTGTTGCATGGAAAAAGGTTACAAACTTTGTGTTGCTGTGAGTGGTTACTCTTCTCAATAGAGCACACAGCATTCCCCAGCTCAGATCACAACACTGTGAGCATCTCATACCCATCTGCATCAGGCGTGGGCAGAGGTCCTTTTCAACCACCTGAAATGGCCCCCCCACCTTTTTGTTTTCTTTGTGGATACCTAATGCCAATATTTGATTTCTGTCCGGCCTCGGTGTCGAGTGAGCTTCACAGAGGCTGAGTGTGGGAAGTCTGAGCCAGCACAGGGTACTAAACTGGGACATACCTCTCCTCCACTTAAGAGGTCGGAGTGGTCGAGCTGACTCATACCTTGTAGCCATCAGGCTCCTGGGGGCTGCAGATACTCTGGAGCCTATGTACTTGATTTTAAAGTGGGAGAGAGCTGCAAGATCCTCTCTTCACACAGCATTTCCTTCTTGAAGTGGTATTACTGTTAACTCTAAAGAAAGAATGTTCTCATACTAAAGATTACACTAAGCCCTACTATGTTTTATTTATAGAGTAGTTCCCAGGGAATATTTCCTAATTTGAAGATTGTGGATTGTGGATTTTTGATGTCCAAAAGATTTTCTACTCATTTGACCGCTCATTTTCTACTCATATTTGAGTACTGTAAAAAGGTTTCCTACAATTAGCATAAAAGTGATCTTTTGTGCTATCGCTCCTTTTGCCTAAAAATGTGAAAGTAGAAGTTTAAGGTGTCCTGTGAAGGAAAACAAAATCATCCATTAAGACCTTTACCTTAATGATCCCGTGGGATTCAGACCTGTGCTGTATGATGAAATGTAATAATGTTCTTTACATTTCATTTATGTGAAAAAATATCATTTTATTTCATGCATTACAGCTGGGTAGCTGGGAGGTTTGGGTTATTTCTCACAATCCCTATGTACTGCATATTGTCTGTGAAAGCAGAGGAGCATAATTTTAAGTTGTGTGGACACTACATCAGAGAATCTCCCCATGCTACCAATTAATCTCATAAAACATTAATGTAATCCCTTCACAAATATGTAAATGCAGTACCACTATGGGTCTGGCATATAATAAACAATACACATCTTATCCTGGGCTTTCCTTCATGTAATTCTCAGCAATAATTTAGTCCTTGTCTTCCACTCTGAAGGATTTAAATGGAATGACCTTAATTCTGGTTTTGTTTGCTCTTTATCTACTAAGCAGCTGCAGTGAAGACGAAGATAAACAGTAAATTAACAGTGGTACCTTTTATAGGGCTGATTAGTCTTAAAATACGCTCAGTGGAAACAAAAAAGCATAAAATGAGGTCTGAGAGAGAGGTTTGTACTCTTTTCATTGAAACTGCTGTATTTCTTTTAGTAAGCCACAAATACTGACTTTTCAATGAAATATGTTCTTGGAGAGAGGTTGTTTTTGCCAGCACAGCCTGTGTAATACTTCAGAAGGGCAAGGTATGTACTCCCAAAATAATTTTACATTCTTGATTTTTCTGGTTCATATGAGAACTTTGTGGGGAGTTAATTAAAAATATTTACTGATATTTCGTATGATCTATTTTTGGTGTTTATATATATAATCAGTTCTTAAAACCAATGCTAGAATTGATACAGGTGATAGCTATAATGGGTGCAGCTGGCATTCCTACAGTTTATAAATACTTTGCAGAAATACATTTTTAATATATGGAAAATGCGTAGAAAAGAAGTGGCTTGAGACAATGGGTGAATAGCATTGTTTATTGCATGGCTTAACAGCACCTGACAACACCCTGCAAATTTTAGGACTGGATGTGGGAAACAGGTTAGCCATCAGTCAATAAGGCAAAATGTACTTACCTTAACTGATGTCAGTTAAAGCCACCACCAGATAAAAGGGTAAAAAAAACACCTGGAATGGAATTTCTTGCATTACGTGTATGTCTCCTGAAAGGTTACCCTGCCGGCATCACATGGTCTGCTCCCTTTACTCCTTACTGAAGTGGAGGGGAGAGCAAGCTTGCTGATTTAGCCAGCTTGCTAAATCACCCACATCCCCTTTCTGAAGCACCTAGGCATTCCTTATATGTCTCCCATCGAAATCCTGACCCAGCCTGACCTTGCTTATCAAGCATTTGTTGTTCTTTCAAAGATTTGAAAGGATTACAGCAGATTAACTAACACAGTCTTTTCCCTATATTGTTCTGTGTGACAGTCAGTTCTATAATAAAAATAAAGTAGAAATTTTGAAGGAAGTTTTAAGAGTTGGCATACTGCTAATATGCTGAATCTCGCATTGTGGTACAGTTGAATTAAATTTTGCATTTTTTTAAATCTGTGTTTATCAACAGCTACCTAGTTTCCCTTCCCCATTTTTTTCTAGATCTATTTGAGTTGTAATTAAATTCACCTCATGTCTAGTAAAAGTCAAACCTGTGAGAAGACATTTTCCCATCTGATGTAAAAATATATGTTTGTGTTTGATATAAAATATGCATAAATAGAGTTTTCATGTTGTTCTCATGCCTATTTTGATTTTTAATTTTTTATATCAGATACTAATACATTAAATAGTAACCACAAAGTATTTGGACATTAAAAAAATGGGTTCCCAAGAAAAACTCAGTTTTGAATTGGGACTGAAATCACATGAGAGGAATCCAAACTAAATTTCTTCAGGGGAGGGAGGGTGGGGAAAAGAAACAAAATAAAATAGAGGCAGAAAGGAAAAAAGCAGCTGCTACAAAGCTGGAATAAAGGCATCAACAAAAGGAAATTCTAAGGGAAAGCCAAGCTCCCAAACAAGTCACAAGCCTCAACTACTGAGTTTGCAATAATGTTGAGTTTAAAAGAAGAAAGCCAGCTTGGACAGTAACTTCAAAGCCTGTGTCTCCAATGAGATCTGAAGAGCTGACATCCCGGAGGTGCCAGTAGACAACAACAGAACAGTTCCCTTTTGAAAAACTAATAAATTGTTTCTTTAATTTCTATCTTACATTTGTTTTTGACTCAGTGACATTTCTCCTTATTTATCATGAATGTTTATCATCCTGAAAAGTTTCACGTATTTTTTTCTGGCATCGGTAACTTTCTTGAGGTCAGGTTAGAAAACAGGAAGCACTCCAGCACAAAATTCAACGTCAAATATTGAGCCTTGTTTGAATGTGTGTCCAAGGGTGGCTTTGAGGTAAGCAGACTTTGATGGCCACCAGACCTTCTGCCTACAGAGCACCAGTGGCTCTCAGCTCAGTGCATGGACCATGCTGGTCAACCCATCCTGCCACCCAGATGGGCACATCCTGTGCTCAACCATGCCCATTCCTATGGGCTTGATGTCTCCCTGGCCTGCAGATCTGGCCTTATGGGAGACTATGGGGCAGTGACTCAGAGTTTAGTCCTGTATCTCAATGTTGCACAAATGGTTGTAACAAACTCTTGCTCTTTTGTACCAAACTCCCTCTTCTTTTTTTTTCTTTTAGAATAAAATTTCCTTTGAACTTTATTTTCATCTCTCTAGTCAAAGAGGACTCCACTTGTTTTGGAGAACTGTCCTGTCTTTTTCATCCTCACTGTCTTCAGTGCCACTGGTTTCCGTATTGTTTTTGCAAGGCACAGAGCCATGTAGGACTAGGGGCTCATGTGTGTCTTCTGCTTGTATTAGGAGATTTTAGAGATTTGAGAAATTCTGGAAGGGGAGTCACTTCTATTTAGAAGTTGAATTGTGGGTTTGAGAGTTGAAATGTTGTCAGTAAGGTCTGAAATCACCTTTTGGGCTTGAGTAGCTGCATGGCAGACAATGGTTAACCACCTGCCTGAATTGGTGGGACAAGTTACACATCATTTGTCCTGCACTTCAAGTTACAGAGAAGTGAAACAACTCTGGCCTGGAAACTGCATAGCCAGAATAGCTGTGTCACTGTGCTCAGACTTAATAAGCTCTGCTGAGTTATGGAAACACAGATTTGTCAGTTCTGTTATTTTTGTTGACCTCTGTCTGGAGCAAGTCCCCTTTCTTTCTCTCTGTCACTTGTGACTGTTAGGTACGGAGAACAAACGCTGTTTTTCTTTTTGTTGCCAAGTTATTAATTGATGTTCAGGAGAGGATGGGAGGAAAAAAGCTTTGTCTGGCTCTGAAAAGCACCAGATGTGCTTTTTTGAATTGAGGAGAGGAATTAATTAAAATGAGGTAATAATATTAATCTGTCGACTGCAGTTAATATTGGCTGTAACAGGAGGGGGAGCTCTCAGCGCATCAGGCAGGAGAAAGGGGTTGGTGGGGAGCTCAGCCGTCCCAAACCAGAGGAGTGCTGGGGATCCTCCTGCGATGCAGCAGGAATGGGGGAGGGATGTCTTGTCACCCCCTTCACCGAAATACCTGCATAGCTGGGCTGCTGCCACATGCAACCCAAAGACAGAAGCAGGAATGAATATTCAGTGATGAATGCGAGTGGAAATGCTGACGGGAAGAATTAAGTACAAATTAAGAAGCATCGGGATTCTTCTTAAAGTGTGTCTGTTTTGATTGCTTTTTCTGTAGATTTTTGCTATGTATTATATTGTTTAACAGAGCAAAAGAAAAACAGAATACATGTTTACTGTGTACTAAGCTGTAAGTACCTTTTTCAGACATCAGTAATCATCCTTTCCAGCTGAGAAGGCAATACACTTGCAATAGAGCTCTCCAAAAAACAGCAATTGTCCTATATTAGTGTTTCTGAAGCTATCCCTTATGGAAAAGCTCTCCTGAATTTAATAAGGGTAAAATGAACTGGGCTATATAGTAATTTCATAGAATTAAAAGAGAATTAGGAATTTAGCATGAATTATACCTCTACCATAGATGAGGCTGGCAGTAGTTGACGCGAGGCTGTGTGCAGACCTGCCTCTGCTTTGTGAGTAAATAATCTGTGTCCATGTATGCGAGCATGATAAACCCTGTTTCACTACCCAGTCTCAGAGGTGCTTGCATGCACATTCCTGGAGATGCTGGGCATATGTCCAGGACACCTCAGAGTAGAGGAGCACAGAAAGGCAGGATTGCTGCTGTGTCCAGCAAGTGCTTGTGAAATGCAGGGCCAGCTCTAAGTAAGAGAGTCACTGTACTTCAATGTTCTTCGGCAAATTGTATGAAGGCTACCAATTTCTCTAGCTTTCAAAAGTAATTTCTGAGAAAACCAGAAATGACAAGGGATTTGTGGAGGTAATACCCGTGGGAAGTCATGCCCAAGATACCCAAGTGATTTTGTTATTGTGAAATCCCCAATCTCAAGTTTTAAAAGCACACAAACTTCATGCTATAATATTTTTTTCCCAAAGGACAACCCATTTTTCTGTTACACATAATAACTATCTATTAAAAAGTTTTATATTCACGGCAAATTTTTTTCTGACATTATTCAAAGAGCTACTCCTAGGATCGTGTGTTTGTATAGATTCCCCTGCAAGGAAATCTGCACCTCCTACCGTTTCTTTTTAGATTCCCAATCCGACACATGGAGGAGCTAAGCACCTGAGAAGCAAAAACTTCTTTCAGGTGTTGTGTGTATCACCAGCAGTCCTGAGTGCAGGAGGCACATGGGGTATGGGAAGGTCCCAGTCTGCTGGGTTCAATAAACAGTCTAGAAAAAAACCTCACTAAACAAAGAAGAAAATGGAAAATGTCATTCTCATTTTAGAGGCTTAAAGGGGGGAAATATATGGCAATATGCATTACAACCTGAATTAAGCCACTCTGCACTTTTTCGACTGCCTGTGCTAGCAGTTGTAAACCTCTCCTCTCTCCAGGTGTGTAAGATATTGGGCAGCTGAAAGCCACAGCATGTGAACCTCAGTGGCAACCACAGTGCACGTTCTGGCCTTGCCAGCTTTATAGGAAAGCTAGGTTACCTGTAATACTCATTTTTGCTTACCTTCTTTAAGACTCTTGAGTTTTATCGATAAAATAGTGCTGTTTTGCCTGCAAATTCATGGAACTTTGGTGACATCCAGTGACAGATTCTTCTGAAAGGTATTTTTTCTCCCTGGAATGATGGGAGAGAAATATTGGTACCCTCCTGGTTTCCCTTAATGGGATCAGCAGATGCATTTGAGCATGGGCTGAAAATTAGACTCTCAAACCATATGTTATTTTTTTAGGGTAGTTGAGATTTACATTTGGTTCACTTTTAATACTTAATGTGTAAGTTGCTGTTGGAAAAGGTGTTAATTAATCACAGTTTAAAGCCAATATCCTACCTGGCAATCCATTTAAGTAAGTTAAGGCTTTTTGAAGAACTTCCTCGGGGTTTCTCCCCTAATTTTTCTGAGATGGCTTTTAAAGAAATTATCTGAATGTCAAAGTCAGACCTGTGAATAGTGCCTGTTGTTTTAATTTTTTTTCAGACAATTGAAATAATATTAGTGTAAAACCTCATTTTGTAGCAAAAAAAAAAAAGAAAACCAGTGATTACATACTGTGATGATGGTATAAAATGTAATGAACTGTGGTAGCTTACTTCAAAGCTCACCATTTCCAGATTAAATTTTAGAAACAAAATAATTGCATTCAACTCCTACAGTGTAGTGTTTTAAGCTAAATAGAATCTGAGGTTAAATGACATTGCAAGCTGGAGAAATGAATATTTAAAAACTATATTCGAGCTAAATTGCCAGATGGTTACCCTTGTATAGTAACATCCAAATCATGGCAATTGTTCTTCTAATAAATATAATTTCTATAGCATTTTCTTTGATTATTCAGTTAACCGCCAGTGCTGTTTTACCTCTTTATAGTAATGTGTGCTTTCTTTTTTTTTAAACAAAATAAAGAAAGAAAAAAAAAGAACTTGGTTATTTCTTTGGTCAGGGCCTATTTGCTCCTTTTTTATGTGAGATTTTCAATACTCGGCAATGATGCCGAGCAAAAAAGGTCCATCCACTTCACTTGTGATGCCTCGTGCATTACCTAAAGCACAACAGAACAATGGCAGACAACAGAGCCTTTCTCCTCACTAACAATGCAGTCACCATGACAACCAGCAGAAGAACGTTTGGCCAGGAAAAGCTGGGAGCTTGGCGGACCAGCCTAATCAAAAAATGGAATAACATGACAACAATTACACTGATGAGTGAGAGGGAAGCTACCGATGCATTCAGACACCTATGGCACTGTTGGCTGGATGCATTCAGCATTATTTTTTTGTTTTGTTTTGTTTAGTGTCTTCTGTTTTTTAAGAGCTGGTAAATAGACAAGATGGAATTGTGTAACAGAATGTCAGTGCTCTAGTTAAACTGAAAATTCCTTTTCTTTTGCTGTGCTACTTCAAGCACACTGAAGAGGCTTTAGGAGAGATGAGGTTTTGAAGTGAAATATGTAATAGATACAATATGAGTGTCACAAGGCAACTTTATTTAGCTTTAAAAATGTAAACTTGGATTTTCAAATGTGTGGATGCAAATAAATATGACTGGATTGTGTAATGTAATGAATAATCAGCCTCACCTTTCATTGGAGTTTCAGAAAACTGGACACATGTCAAGCATTGATTGGAAGTCATGGTTTTTTGGTTTGAGACTACTGCATATTAGTATTCATCCTAAAATTTATCATGGCATTTTGTGCAGATTTCTCTTCCAGCTCCAGGGAAACTTGAACCGGAACCGTACATGTGCCATAAATAAGCAACAGATATAATGATGTACTCCTCTGAAACACCTCGAATTTAGTGTTATGTTAATGTTTAGCATTCTATTATAAGCTCCCAATTGCATGGTAGAAGTTCTGGTATTTTCTTTATAGGAAAGGGGTGAAGGAAATTTGTGCTGTGTTACTGACAAATGAGTCTGTGATTTCTACCGCTGAAAACAATTTATACATTTTAGGGAAGGGAATGGACAAGGGAAGCTGCAATTTTAGAATGCTGAGGTATTTAGGGATAGCCCAGAGGTGTTATAACAGTTTGAAGACAGCAGTGAGCACAAAACTCTGGACATTTCTTTGTGTTTTATCTGATAATGGCATTGTGGAATCATCCGGCCAGTCCTTTCCATATTACCCACTGCCTTAGCCAAAACTGCCTCTATTCTCCATCCTACCCCCTTTCATGCCCTTGGTGGCTTCTGGGCAAATCTTGCAGCCAGTCTTAGATAAGATATCAGGCGGAATTATTAATTATTTTATTGTATAATTAAAATAATTGTCTAAAAAAATACTCAGGAAAACCCTTGCCTATATTTGAAGCCCTTTTAACTTGACTGATTGTATAAAGGAGCCTCAGCCATTGCAAAGAGAAAGGCCAGGCATTCTCCTACCAGCTGCAAATCTTTGCTTGGCACAGCCATCAGCATTCCTTGTTGATCTTCCACCATGTAAGACAGAGAGATTGCTGCATGCCAGGCATGGCCCATCCACAGCTCATCAAACTGAGGGTGGAATACAGGCTGACAGCAAAGCCAGGTACCCATCATCACACACTGGCATCATCTCCTTATGGTAGCAGTACAAGAGATTTTAGGCTGCTAACTTCTACTTCTCTGCCACTTTCCCATTAAATTCTACTCTCCCACCAGATTCCTAGCACCAACTTCATATCTGAAATCAGTACTCAGCTAGAGATAGCTCCATAGAGATCCTTACCCCTTATGCTTCTTGTTTTGTACATGTACAAAATTCTTTCCCTCTTGCCCTCTGAGATGACTGCATTTCATTCAGACACTTATGCTGATCATCCCCAGACTACCATCAGCACTGAAAATGCCTTCAGCCTAGCCGATCTCAGGCTTTTTGGAAGTTCCCAGATCAGCAATGAGCTCATCTCTTAAACATCTCTCGTCTTGGAACTGTAAATATCAGTACTACAAAGGGGGATACACGCAAGTTAGGTTAGATTGTTTGCTGGACACTATTTAGATTAAATTGAATGAGGTGTTGGACAGATTAGAATAACTCTGGGTGATAATGGTAAAATTTAGCAGAAACCTTAGGAATAAGGTAGAAAGGGGAGAAAATGCAGAGATTAAGAGACTAGAGATTACATTGAAGACAACTTCAAGTCAGCCATACCTAGGCTGGAGACTGAGCATAGAGGACACATTAATCCAGAGGATGTTAGAAGACGGCTAGGGCTATCATCAGGGCTGTATAGCAAGATATCATGCTTACCCTGGCATTCTGTTGACCTTGGGTCTGTCCCGTCCTCTTACACCTGTACTGTTGTTGCTGCACTTGGCCTTCTCCTGCTTGCCTATTGAATGCTAAACTTTAGAGAACCTGGTTTTTTTTGTCTTTTCTACTTTAATTTTTTTATTCTTTCCACTTAAGAGCATGCCTCTTTGCTCTACTTCTGACTGTACAACACATTAAATATCCTCAGGCATCCATGAGGGGAGGCACAGAAAGAAATACATCATAGGGAAGTGGACCTTCTTTCTACCAGAAGTGGGACAGCAAATCCTCCACCTGCCTGTGCATGGCTTCTGAGGTAACTTGAACAGACTGGTATATCCGTAGAGTGGGTTATTTACTTTAAAATATAACTCTGTAAGAGAACTGTAAAGGTAGAGACAAGTGCCTGCTCAGGAAATGGGCGACTCTGAGAAGAAGATCCCAAGGTGGGTTGGGTGGTAATAATATCTCAAGGAAACACTACAACATGTGCTGGTACATCAAGTCAAAAGAATAACTGTATCACAAGTGTAAGAATTGAAGGCATGCAGAAGGAGCAAATTACAAGTCAAAAAGACTTATGGTCCCCTTGCAAATCCCTGAGAAAGCAGAGGACAAATCAGGAGCTGATAGAGGTAGCTGCAGCCATGCTGATGCTGAGTGTGAGGGGCTAACACTGTAATACATCTGCACTCAAGGTAGAGCCACTCACTGGTCTGGCCTCCTGTTTCCCTGACTCTCCCAGTGAAGAAGGGAGCGGGGACACAGTAGGCTGTGGAGGTGTGTCATGTTGGTTTGGTGTGCCACTTATGCAAAAAATTGTCTTTATTAGCTCTGCAGGGTATTACTTATACTTCAGACTTTACATATCATTAAAGGAAAAATTACATGTAATAATCTGAAAGGCTAATTCTGGAGGAATTCTGTCAATAACATGCAGCTAGCCCCAAGTTGCATTTTCAAATGTTTTCAAACTTTATATATCTAATTTTTTTTTT